>NC_134845.1:45909653-46103102 GCF_965363235.1 Mytilus galloprovincialis
AGTGATGTTACATTCAAAGTATGAACGAACACCTGCCATGCAAACATGAGATTTCATTTTTATCGGAAATTTAGCGTTCAATTGATCATTGACGTCATCTTCTGAAGTCATATCAAAATGGTGCAAGGACAATTTCCTTGTTTGATTTCAATGATGAACCACAATGGATCACAATGATGTTAGATCATGTTAAATGATCCTAAATGCTGTATTAAAGTTTAAAGAAATCAAAGACCAATCTAAGATCATTTGCGGTCACTTTAAATGATATAAAATCGGCTCTAGATTAATTGTACATAGAAACTTTTTTTTTTCTCCCACATTCTCCTCTCCTATCTCCCGCCCACTTTCTCCGACTTCCCAACCACTTGTCTCCAACCACCACCTTCCTTTTAAGCTATACACAACTCCGTTGTCGAAGCAGATTACCCCAATTTTTGCCATATGAATGTGTATATGACGTGTAATTTTTACCTATGCAGAAATTCCTCATCGTCTTTAAACATTGATGTCATTAAAAGTATAAACACTAAATATGTATATTTCATATTATTGTTTAACATGTTTAAAAAGACTGAAGTAAAATTGAGAATGGAAATGGGGAATGTGCCAAAGAGACAACAACCCGACCATAGAAAAAAACAACAGCAGAAGGTCACCAACAGGTCTTCAATGTAGCGAGAAATTCCCGCACCCGGAGGCGTCCTTCAGCTGGCCCCTAAACAAATATATACTAGTTCAGTGATAATGAACGCCATACTAATTTCCAAATTGTACACAAGAAACTAAAATTAAAATAATACAAGACTAACAAAGGCCAGAGGCTCCTGACTTGGGACAGGCGCAAAAATGCGGCGGGGTTAAACATGTTTATGAGATCGCAACCCTCCTATACCTTTTAGCCAATGTAGAAAAGTACACGCATAACAATTAGCACATTAAAATTCAGTTCAAGAGAAGTCCGGGTCTGATGTCAGAAGATGTAACCATAGAAAATAAACAAAATGACAATAATACATAAATAACATCAAACTACGCTGTACTCGCAGTTAACTGACATGCCAGCTCCAGACTTCAATTAAATTGATTGAAAGATTATGTCTTCATCATATGAATATCAGGCACAATCCTTCCCGTGAGGGGTTTAGTATCATACCATCATAACATATATGAGAAAAACATAACCCGTGTCATGCCAACAACTGGTTTTTAAATAAATGAGTTTAGTTCCGATGCAAAGACACTATAAGTGAATAAATATTAACGCCAAAATATGCAATTTTTAATGACCTGACAACAGTATGGTAACTATATTCCTTCTTATCTCCCTTTAGAAATGTTTTGACTAGTTTGTGATAGCGAAAACCCTGGTGTAATAATTTTTCAGTAATACATAAATTTCTCTCGTTAAAATCTAAAACATTGTTACATACACGAGCAAATCGTACAAGTTGAGATATACATATTGTATTTAATGGACCAAATGTCATTCAAATTGGATAACTGTCTTTTAATACATACTATATATACAAGGAAATTTTTAAATGATTAATCACTGTTGACCTCGGACTGGTGAAGGTGACCATAAACAAAGTGACAATTATATTATTCCTTTCTTAAACAAAGGCAACAGTAGTATACATTTGTTCGAAATTTATAAATCGATTGAGAAAAAACAAATCCGGGTTACAAACTAAAACTGAGGGAAACACATCAAATATAAAATACCTACGACACAACAGAAACACAACGCTAATAGATTGTAACACCCACAGAAACGAACTATAGTATAACAAAGGCAATTTCCTTAGGACAGGGCACTTTAAGAAAAAAATGGTGGTTTGAACATGGTTTTGTGGCTAGCCAAACCGCACACTTTTATGACAATGTTAAACGTGTATAACTGTTAAAATTAATGTCAAATTGACAAACTACTTTCCAGATGCCCCTAAAAGACACGAACAATGACTTAATAGAACTAAGACATGAAATTACATGGTATGGATCTGTTGGCATCTTTTACGTCTGCCAATGATTTATTGTAATATATTTCTCGTCATCGCCAATCACATGCATGACAATTTTATCACTGACCTCTTGTGTTAATAATGAACAATAAAATATATTTTTCTACTTTGAAATAAAAAGGAAAAACTATTTTCCTCCCATTTCAATGTATATTTATGAGTATTGTTTTGCCATGTGGTATATGTAGATTTCTTGTTAAAAATAATAAACGCACAAATATAATACGAGGGTTGTTCTTTCAAAGAAACGAAAAAGGGGTTTGTTTTCATCCGAAGATATTTAATGAACCATGTGATGTTATTTAGACTAAGTGTCCTGTTAAGCATATACACCCTTATATAACAAACCTCCTTGTTTAATTAAATTCAAATCATCTCGCTGTAAGAACGCTGTTTTACGCAGGATCAGTGACGGTCTAGAACAAGTAACCGATTCGAAGACTATTTTTATATCTGCTATAATATATAAGGAAAGATAAATATTATGTTAATGGAAATATCGATGAAGATATAATAAATGTCGTCATCATCCAAATAATTATGATGACTGCTCAAGAAAATACTGAAATATGTCCTGAATACTCCCTAGATACACACACAACTGACACTGCAAATACATGACTTGCAACTGTTCCTAACACAACACATGAAAATTTTGAACTTGAAGATACACTGTTGGCCAAGAATTTTTACATATAGGTAAAACTGGTGTTCGAAGCTTTTTTGATAGGCAACAAAACAAAAACAAATTTTATGACCTAGGTTTCTCGGAAAGAAAAATGAAAGTAGGGAAATACAAACAGTATCAGTTGGTGAGATCGATTCTCTTTTTTACATCTCTGTATTTATTATACAAAAAACAGATGCCTTAGAGTATGAACTTTCAACTATACGTGGCTTCATAAGTAGTGTTGAGAGAAAACTCAGGCGTTACAAATTTGGTCCCTCTATCATGGAAGATGACAGTTTCTACTTTAAACAGCAAGGGCAACAAACCAAAATGGGCCCAGTCATTAACAGATGAGGAGATCAGCATGTTATTTGACAAGAACATGTTTGGTTTAAAATATTTTAAAGCCCTCCCCAAATAAAGGCAACAGTAGTATACCGCTGTTCAAAACTCATAAATCCAGGGACAAAAAACAAAATCGGGGTAACAAACTAAAACCGAGGGAAACGCATTAAATATAAGAGGAGAACAACGACACAACATTAAAATGTAACACACACAGAAACGGACCAAGCATCAGACAAAATCCCACGAGAATAACAAATGTAACATCAAAACCAAATACATGAATTTGGGATAGACAAGTACCGTGACACGTCTTATCGCAATGTGAAATTACACTCAAAATTAAGAGAAAACAAACGACGCAACGTTAAAATGTAACACACACAGAAACGAACAATAATATAACAATGGCCATATTCCTGACTTGGTACAGGACATTTTTAAAGGAAAAAATGGTGGGTTGAACCTGGTTTTGTGGCATGCCAAACCTCGCACTTTAATCGCAATGTTAAATATAACATTGAAATGACAACATAATATTACAGGACTACAATACAAATAAATAGGAGAACGTATTAGACAAAGAAACACATGATTAATGAATAACAAAAAGCATCAGGTTTAAAATTCAATACGACAAAAACGCGCCTCGTCCACACAAGACTCACCAGTGACGCCCAGATATAAAAGATCGAAAGCGAAAAAAAGTACAAGGTTGTACAGCACTGAAGATCAAAAGTTGAAAAAGGCTGTGTCAAATACGGCTATGTGTTTATGCTTGGGATAAGAACATTCTTATTATTTAGAACAATTAATGCTATTGCAAACAGTAAATTTTATCAAATGAATATAACAGATATACATAATGAAACTGAAGTATTAACTCATTACAGAAAACAAACACGAATACATAATGCAAAGACCAACACAAAATAGACACACCCGACTCAGTCCAGGCCTCAACGCAGTAAATTGTGAAAATGACGTCACACAGTATGGTTGAACAATTGTATTCATGTTGGACTTTGAAGTGTCTCAGAACATTACTCACTTCGGTAGGTTTTTAAATGAAAAATAATTTCTTAGACAGTTCTTGTTATATGTAATGAAAAGTGAATATGGGGTACATATCTTAGAATTTCAACAAAAAAGAAGAACAATAAGCGATATGACATGCATGCATCACACATGCACACATAATTATCTTCAAGATCTCGTTGCTACAGTTGTACCAAATTCTAATTGTTCCTTTTTGTTAGTATTTAAAGATCAGAGGAATACATTATATTGTATGTTTCAATTTTGTAAAATATCAAGAAACCACAATTATCATCTTTACTTCACTTCTGCTATAAAATGTAATTAAATTTTCCAACTTCAGGTGTATACATGAAAAGTCTATATGACTGGTTGATTATTTTAACGCAACTTTAAGTACTCGTGGTTGTATTGTGGCGGCCAGTTATGAACTCGATATACAGTGCACACACTTCGCATCTTGTTGTCGTTTTTGTAACACTGAATGTCACATGTACATAAATCCGATCTTGATGAATTATCTTAATGGGGTCACATTCTTTATATTTCTCTACTTTTTCATAATAACTAGTATTCTGTAAATATAATGTATAGAACCACTAATTCAGACCCGGCTCGTAAAGAATATACAAGAAAGTAGTACATATTTTTAATAAAATAGTTCCTACGCATAGCTGTATCTTTGTCAATAGTGGGAATATTTGGGTAGTTTTTAGTATCAAATGAAAGCTTGGGGACTTGTAATCACTGTAGAACATAAAGTTTAACTTGGATAATAAAGAAGCATATGAAATTTTAATAGGAGGGCGCATTTGGCCTCTTCTTTGGATCAGAAGTTCCTGTTTTTGTACTATCAAACGTCCGGGACCCAGTACGCTCTAATTAAATGTATGTTGATTTTTTCAGCACAAGTCATGTTAAGGTACAGTTTTGACAAGAAATAACTGCAACTTTATTTGAACTTGAAACAACTGCCACTTTATTTGAACTTGAAACAAAATAGCCATTAATGCTTGAAATTGCAGTATTTAACAAAGAAAGCAATGGGGCTTTGAATTAGTGGTTTAATACCATAAAGCATATCTTCCTTCTGTTATATGCTACTGCGAGTGAAAATTTGAACTATAAACTAAAATTTATGTCACATCCATTGTTTTTCCTTTTATTTTTTAGGTCATTTTAGAACAATTCTCCAGATCAAATACAGATATGTATCCAATTCAGACATGCATACATATATTCCTTAGTTGGTGAATGATATAGTTTTCAAGTTCTTGCACCTAACGAATAAGAAGTTTTTAAATTGAGTAAATTGAAAGATGAGTTGAGTCTCCTAGGTGATTTTTAAATTTATTTTCTGAATCAAAAGAGTTAATACACAACAAACATTAAGTATAGTCCACATTTAAATCAGACACTTGTTTTTTCTCTTCATAATTTGGCCTCACTGATAAGTCGAGTATTATATTTAAGCCTAGTTTATAACATGTATAATGTGCTGGCTCCAAGTCATTTCAAGTTCAATGCATAATTTAAATATCTGGAAATAAGCAGACGGCAGTTGTGTAAAACACCGATGAAAATGCCAAGGTAGAGTATAAAAAACTACCGAGAAATTCGATTTTTGTCAATAAATACGTTACCATCATAAATTCTGAGTACATTCATCTGCACAAGTCTGACAGGCGGAAAACCTCAAATAAAAAGAATCATCCAATGAGAAGAGGGATGACTAAGCAGTGCCCGTATAACCATGCCTTTATATCATCCATTTAATTTCCGGCTGCGCATCGAGACTCACGTTTTACAACTTACAGAGAAGACTTTTAGGTTTTTAGGTTTTTTCAATAGTGAATATTGTACATTTTGTTGTTTATAAGTTTTTAACTGCATTCTTCTTTAATTATGGAGTTAGATCTCCCAGTACTTACGAGGCCATTACAGGTAGTGATGTATTTTTTAGACGGTCCGTAAACCTTTCCTGTTACCGCGACAACGGTAGGGCAGGGAACCCCTCCTAATAGTATTCAACTAACCGACGTTTTTACTTCGGTGACTTCTAAAGACCGGTCAACAGATCCTCAATGCAGGTTCTGTCGGTTACCATGGAGGTGGCCCTACAATTACCACTGTTACGCACACTTTTTCTAGGCCAGTTGACACCACAGGGTCCATTTCATCTTACCCTGGTACCTCTATTGGTTTAAACTTACCTGGGTCTAGAGCACCAGCGTCATACTGTGGCTTCACTTTACCCGCTTCGTCTAGTAATGCCATGCCTTGGTCTAGACCTCCTTGGTCTCAGGGTTATCCTTATTCAGGCTTTCCTGGTTTGGGGTTTCCTGGTCAAGGTTTTCTTAATCAGGGTTTTCCTGGTCAGCCCTTTCCAGGTTTCTGGCCTTAGTGTGGACCAACACCAGTTGTTTTTTTCTCAGAGTGCTACATCTAATCTATCAGTTCCTGATCCTCCTTTAGCAGTGTCATCTAGTAGTTGTAGTAGTGTATCGGTATCTGCTGCTCTGCCTTGCTCTCCTGTGAGGCATAAGGCTAATCAGGTAGCTGACTCTGGCTCCCTTAGATGGGTTCAAGAGTATTCTGGACGACTTTCGTTAGTCTATTTCTTGTAGATTGACGTCTTTCTGCAACCACCTGGGTACGCTAGAGAACATTGCCAATAAGTCAAATTCTCCAGTGATTTCACTCCATCAAGATCATGATATTGGAAGTGACCAAGAGGACAGCGATAAGGAAGAACGCTTTTCAGTGGCCCCAGGCAGTCAAGAAGAAGGTTTTACTCCTGATGAAGAAGATGATAATTCAGTTCAGGTCTCTCAGAATGTTTCTCAACCTTCTGTTCCTGTGTCCATCTCTTCATCTGTAATTCTTCTACCAATTCCAGTAAAGATCCTGAGGTTGAAGATACTCCTTCCACTTTGAAGGATCTTAGAGATTCGGTTTCTACAATAACGAGAGATGTCAACAAGGTGTCATTGCAGTCTCCTCCCAAACCCAAGAAACTTACCCCTACCTTCGAGGCTTCATGTGGATGTCCGTGTTCACATAATTCACATACTAGTTTTTCACAATCTAACTATATGTCTAACTCTCTGTAGATCATCAATGACGGGATTGTGGCTTATGTCCCAATTTTCCCAAGTTAGTGGTTTTGGGCTTACCTCATTTACTGAGCAATTCCGCTGTAAAGACTTTGACATTTTTTACTGGTACCTAAATGTGACAAGGTTTTTTCATCTACGACTGCGTCTTTTTCAGTCTGTTTGGTCCAAAACGGAGAACCTTCTTAGGAAGGCATCTTATAATTTAGGCACTGCTGAACACTTTTTAACAGCAGTTGCTCCAGTTCATAAAGACTCATCTCTTCCAACAGAGGTTAAACCCTTTTCTAGTACAGGTAGACAAAGCTTTGGGTGCCTCCCAATTGTTGATTATGGGTTCCATCGCCAACTGCACCTTATCCAAAAGATCTGAGATTTTGGATAAGGCACACGTGTCAGATAAAATTCTAAACGAGGTAATTTCCGCTTGAGGCTCATATTATAATTCTCAAGAGAAGAGGAGGAAAATCACAAACGATGGAGGTAATAAACCTAACAGTTTTAAGAGAGGTGTCAAGAGGGCCAATCCCTCCTCCTAGGAAGTTGCCCCATCGTACGTTACTGTCAGAACCCAATCCAGAGATGTACTACAAAACTCCTCTTTCTCAATTGCCAGTAAAAGGGGGGTGGGTGGGGAAGTTAACTCTTTCTAAAAAAAAATGGATAAGTATTACCTCAGATTGTTGAGTACTGTCAGTAATTCGAAGGGGATTGACTCTTCAATTCAAAGAACAACCACCTCTTTCTCCTGTTCCTATCCCACTGTCCAATACTCAAGATTCCCTCTTCTATTAAAGGCTATAGTTCAGCTATTTCTAGGACGATTCAACTGTCTGGAGGTCCAGACTTTGGTAATAATGAATTCTTTTAGTTAAGAATTTCACGCTTTAACGCCCTAGACAGAGTTTTATTCACGTCTTGGAATATATGAATGTTGTTTTATCAGCTTTAAAAACCCATCCTTTTGAACCTGCTGAAAAGGTTGATATCAACTTTTTATCGTATAAGTGTTGTTTTATTCTTGCCTTGGCCCCTGGTAGAAGAAGTGAAATTTTTGATCTTTCCACTGCTGATTACTGCCTTCGTTTTAATAGGGATAAGTCATCTGTTACCCTGTTAACGGATCCAGCTTTTTTTTTTAGCCGAAAATCAAATTCCGGGCAGAGGTTCAGAACCGATAGGGATTCCAGCCCTTCATGGTGATTCAAGTTCTAAAGTACTCTGTCCTATCTTTTATATCTTCAGAGAATTCGAAGTCTCCGCACCTAAAATTCCAGGTTATTTGTTCATATTAACAAAGGAAAACAAGATTTGACTGCTAAAACCATTTCAACTTGGATCTGTAAAACTATTCAATTAGCTTACAGTTCTTCTAATGAAGAACTTCTGAATAGTATGCATGTTAGAGCCCATGATGTTGAAGCTATTTCTACCTCCTTGGCCCTTTTTAATAATGCTTCTTTAGAGGAAGTGTTATCTGCAGGTTTCTGGAGAACTAAAACTTCTTTCATTTCTCACTATCTGCAGTCTTTAGCTACTCCAGCTCAGAGTGTGTACTCCTTAGGATCTTTAGTTTCCGCAGAGTTGTTTTCCTCCTGCATCGTCTGGTTCAGGGGATTCAGCTTTGTGTTAGATTCTATATTTTACTCGGAATTTATGATGGTAACGTATTTATTGACATAAAATTGTACATGTTTAAAGTAAAATGAGATTTTATTAAATAAATACTTACCATCATAAATTAAAGGTCCCTCACAACCTCCCCTTCATCTCCTGTTTTTTTCTTCCTAGGGCTTCTTCCTTACTTTAGGAAATTAAATGGATGATATAAAGGCATGGTTATACGGGCACTGCTTGGTCATCCCTCTTCTCATTGGATGATATTTTTATTTGGGGTTTTCCGCCTGTCAGACTTGCGCAGATGGATGTACTCAGAATTTATGATGGTAAGTATTTATTCAATAAAATCTCATTTTCCTTTAAAAATGTACAAAATTATATTAAAAAGAAAGAGTTATCTAACTTAGCATCAAGAGAGAAGCAAAAACATAATCGATTATAAAAAAATTTGATAGTCAATTCAAGCTGCGCGTGATACTTATCAGAAGACGTGATAATTATGGAGTCTTCAAAGAAAAAGGCAAAAGTCGATTGCGATTTTGATGTCAATTGTAGTACAGGATGGACAGAGACCCAACAGAAAAATTTACTGAAAGAAGACTTATTTCCATATAAAACAAAGTTTCATATTATGCTATACTTAACTGAGACGATGCTAGTAGGTATATTGGTTTATCTATTTGATGAACAACGTCAGGCTCATTTAGTAATATCATTAATTACAACCAGCCCCAATCCAAACACAAAATGGAAAATTAGCATCCATGACTGTAGCCCCCCAAAAAAATAACGTCAACATTTTTTAAATATTTATATACATATATTTTTTTTATTACAGGCTGAGTGTATTGTCCAGTGGAATCTTTCATAAAAGAGGGACGAAAGATAACAAAGGGACAGTCAAACTCGTAAATCTAAAATAAACTGACAACGCCATGGCTAAAAATGAAAAAGACAAACAATAGTACACATGACATAACATAGAAAACATAAGAATAAACATAAACCCCACCAAATACTAGGGATGATATCAAGTGCTCCGGAAGGGAAGCAGATCCTGCTCCACATGTGGTACCCGTCGTGTTGCTTATGTGATAACAAATCCGGTAGGTCACAAATATACAAACAAACTGCACCACGATTTTGATAGGTAAGTAAATCTAATAATAAATAAAAGCTACAATCGTCACACAATCAGAAGGATCAAAGTCCAAAAACACATTAAAAACAGGGGTAAAAAAAAAAACCAACCAAAAGTATATTAAATATGGTATCAGATATAATTGTTCTTCAAGTCAAGAAAAACAAGATTCCTATAGTGATTTTTGTATTCTTAATTAAAAGATTTCAGATTGTGGCAGCGTCCAAGGGACTATAATATTATGTTCATGACGAAAACGAAATTTGTATTACAACGCACCTGTTGGGGAAAAATTAAACGAAAAACATTTATAAGTGACTTGAGTTTGTCACATAAACTTAGCTAAAAATATACAAATAGTTTCAATTTTGTCAATTATTTTTAAAATATAATAATGCTCAGATAATATCGGTTACTGGACACAAATCCTTACAATCAATCTCTTTTCGTTTATCAGCTGGTCAACACGCAAGAAAAGTTACAAATGGGACAATATCTGGGATTAACTATGACAGCTGTGCCAGCCCAGATAGAGGATTTACCAGCACCTTCTGTAAGACAACCACTTACTCCAAATGGATCTGTGGCACCAGCTCTTTTTCAAGCAAACACTCAGCAGAGTTTGATTCGGAGGATTCGATTTGAACGCTATAAAAGGAGACATTAATTATAACGAATCATCCATTACTGTTAGCAACAAAACAATTGCCGGTACACAATTATTTCACAAATGTAAAGTATAAATCTTTCAAAATCTAACATTGAACAAATGACATTCATTCCGATTTTTTTTCAAAAAATAAATTCCTCTACATACTTGTTAGAAGTTGTCTTAATAAATTCTTATTGTTGTTGCTCTTGTTTTTTCATTGTTAAATTTTTATGTTATACAAAACTTGGTAGAAAACAATCTCTGTGCATTAAATTCGTTATATGATTCGCTACTGACCCCCTACGGATCCATAAAAAGGGTAAGTAAAAAAAGGACTCGACCTACAATACAGTAAATACACAACAAACAGTCCAAATTTAAATCCGGCACCTCTAATTTGACCTCATTGATAGTCGTTTGATTGGCAACCTACCGACAAGTCGTGTATTACATTAACGCATGGTTTATAACATGTATAATGTGCATGCTTCATGCCATTCCACGTTCAATGCATAATTAAAAAATCTGTAAAAAAAGCAGACTAATGATTTCATTTCAAGCAGACAGCAGTTGTGTAAAACACCGAGTAAAGTCAACGGTTCTAGAATTTGGATTAACAGGGAGTATAAAAAAAAAACTACCAGAAATTCGAATGGAAAAGAGTTATCTAACGTAGCATCAAGAATCAAGCAAAAAATAATCGATCATCAAAAGATTTAAAAAGTCGATTCAAGCTGCTCTTAACACTTGATAACTTAAGACGTGCTAATTTTGGAATCGAAAAGGTGAAATTGATTGCGACTTCGATGTCAATGGAAGTACATGATTGACAAGAGACCCAACAGAAAGAATTTCTGAAAGAAGACTTTTTTCCATTTTTAGCAAGTTTTATATGTTGCTTTATTTTCTGAGAGGATCAAGATACCATAGAATAGTTAGATTGCATAAGCTTGAACTTGAAGTTAATCAACTACATTGTGTAACGAATGATATCTTAACAAATGATTGCCCAATTACTCCTTTGAGATATCTCTTAATGAGTAAACTAACTTGTCAAAAGAACAAATTCAAGATCTTTTTTTATTAACGAGTGACATATTTCGACTAATATTTAACATATAAATTGGAACCATGACTTTAAAATAATTAAGGATTCAATTGAGGACTACGCCAGACCATGGGGTAAAAGAGAAGTTAAACTGGACACTGGGTCAAAATAATAAAATATCTGATAAAACGTCACGTTTTTGATACGTTTTGTTATTTGATTTTGCCATGTGATTATGGACTTTCCCCAATTGATTTTCCTCTAAGTTCAGTATTTTTGTGATTTTACTTTTTATAATGAGAAAAACTATGAATGATCGACCAGTCAGTTTTCAGAGATAGAGGCGGTGGAATGTCTATCATCTCTTCACAATAAGTATGTTGTTGTTCATGTGGACAAAGCTTCAAATATAAGTCTTTGTATGTAAAGCATACTATTTCGAGTGTCTTGTTAAAGAATTATGAATACATAAGCACTCAGGTAAACCCTCATACAAAAAACATAACATTTGACAAGGAACACAATTTGAAGACAAAGTTAAAGAAACTACATATCCTCTATTACCCTACATTTAAAAAATATGCAAAGCAGCTTCTTTTACTCTGCTTTTTCCTCTGGTGATAATTTGAGAATAATAATTCGCAAAGGTAGAAACCTCAGTCATAGGGGTACAGCTGATGAATTAAAAGACTGCTTCCAGTCGCATTTTCAGCGACATAATAATGCATGTACAATGTATGTACATGTGTAAAACAAGTCATGGTCCCTGGTTCGAAATCATTTGACGTCCCCGTACGTGCTTTATGGGAAGGGAAACATGGTTAATAGCAATTGCTCATTACATCTCATCAAAATTAATAGAATTACCACTTTCAACCTTTTTGTCGATTATAACTGGCATTTGAAAATGTTGGAAATTCCATAATAGAACAGGAGATGATGTAAACAGGTCAAAACGGTCAGAAAGACGTCATGCAATAATAGCAAGGAACAATTACCATCACGAAGTTCCTACTATTGGTACTACACGGATCGTAGATGTCGGCTGGTCAAAACGATCACAAACATTCATAAAAGGAGGGTAGAAATTGTAATTGGAAAAGGTAAAACACAACCCGGGACACATAGGTGTTAGGAATAAGTATTGTTTACAGTGAGAATGACAACACACCACATATAAGCTTCAAAATCTTGAATAAAGATGGTCAGTCCATGAACAATGATATCATTTGAGAAGGTTAACAACAAAACCCATACTGCATAGTCAGCTATAAAAGTCCCCGAAATAACAATGTAAGACAATTCAAACGAGAAAACTTACGACCTAATTTATGTTCAAATGATGTACGAAAAACAAATTTGTAACACATAAACTAACAACCAATGAAATACAGGCTCCCGACTTGGGACAGGCACATACATACGGAATGTGGCGGGGTTAACCATGTTAACGGGTTCCAAACCCTCCCCAACTTGGGAGAGTGGTGTAACAGTACAACAATTTCAACTTTAAAAAATTAGTTGAAAAAGGCTAACCTCATCAGATGGATAAAAATACAAAAGGACGTGGCCGGGTACTTGTGCATTCCAACAGCAAAGGACACTAGTTACAGACCTGAGAGTACTCGCAGTTACTGACAGCTAACTTGTTTATATTGCAATATTTATATATTTTGTTAATCTGTTACTTTGTTTGCCAAATTACCGTTGCTTATCAGCATTTAAGGCTTCCGTCGTTCATTCTTTCAATTTTATGTGTGACATAACGCAGTCATTTCTTGAAATTGCCAATAACCTTGGTAAAAGATCATGTCGTTACTGTTGCATACATGTTGTAAACGAGAAGTTGAACTGGACACTGTCAGAATTTTATGTGTGACATTACGCAGTTATTTCTTGAAATTGCCAATAACCTTGGTAAAAGATCATGTCGCTACTGTTGCATAAATGTTGTAAACGAGAAGTTGAACTGGACACTGTCAGAATTTTATGTGTGACATTACGCAGTCATTTCTTGAAATTGCCAATAACCTTGATAAAATATCATGTCGTTACTGTTGCATACATGTTGTAAACGAGAAGTTGAACTGGACACTGTCAGAATGGGTCTAAAACAATTAAGTATCTGAATAAACGTCACATTTATAATGTGAAAAGCTATGAATGACCGACCAGTCAGTTTTCAGAGACAGAGGCCTAGGAATGTCTATCATCTCTTCACGATAAGTATGTTGTTGTCATGTGGACAAAGCTTCAAATATAAGTCTTTCAATTGTCAACAGTGACCATATTTATATTCCCCTGTCACCCTTGATGGGGATTTGATTGGATTAGTGTTCATGATAGGCAAAAAGTAGCGCCAATCATTAATTTCAGATAGCAACTGAGCTTCTCAACATTATCAGAATAATGACGTTTTCGAGAAGTCTAAGCCAGATAAAGGGTTAAACGAACACAATAAAGTAATTATTGAGTTTATAAAATCTGTCTGGCATTGATTCATTTTCCTCTGATAACCCAAAAAACTGGATAAACAACTTCTTTCATATTGTACTAGCAATATAATTTTTCCGTTTACGTTTAATTTGAATTTAATGACATATTTATAATTGGAAGTTATACGTTGCGACATTCACAACCCCGTTTTTTAAAAGTGTTAGCTTTTTCCGACTCCGCAGTTGATTTAATAATCGAAGTAATATTTAAACACTGTAGCGCCTGATAATGATCATCACATATGTTTTTATAATAATCAGATTCTACAAAGGTATTAGCGAGTAAATTTTGACTACAAGAGTACAGTTATTGTAATTACAAACCTTCTTTATATATTTCCAAATTCACCGAAAACTTTTCAAAATCTCAAGGAACTCTGTCCTTCTTCATGGCTGTATAAAAGAATATTTAAAAATTTCACTTCTTATGGAAAATTCTCAACAGCGAGTGAAAACGTTTTTCGCGATTACAGAACAGAATTTATTTATCAAAGAAAAAATGCCTTTGGGCTGAACCTGACTTGACGTGAGAGAATATTGATTGATTGTTGGTTGCTTAACGTCCAGTGGCAAATATTTCATGCATATTCAGGCCGATAACAAGTTCACAATGAATACGATAGGTAGGTCTTGTTATAATAGAGGCCATAAGGGAAATTTCGACTGCCACTGGAAAATGAGGGTATATTGGATAGGGACAGAAATTTTACCTTACAACAGGCCAAAACGGGCCCTCAAAGAGTTCTTGTAAGGGTTCTTAACGTGCAAAGAGTATGGCACTCTCTTTACAGGAGACATCGGATTTAACGTCCCCATTCTGACCGGACGTGACTGTTAACTTAATACATCCCGCACAGCCAAACGGACGTCCCACTTCGGCAAGCGTTTTACTGCCGGTCGGGAGAAGACCAAGTGACCATATTCCTATTTCCCAGTCACCCTTGGGGGCTCGTGAGAGTATATGTCAAGTGAATCTACGATTTATTGGAATGCTGAAGTTGACAAATCATTTGACAAGTACAAATTTATCGATGGCACATGAAGCAAACAGCCGTCTTCGTTGCTTCTAGGGGGTCCAATCATGAAAAACCCTTGTTCGTATAATTCCTTTTAACATGTGTTGACCAGGATTATAGAGACATCTTCTGTCTCAAGACTAGTCAATAGCCGGTTGCCTTTTATTTTGAGCTCCAGGCTTATGGATAAATCATTTCCTTGTAACCTTTCTAATACTGATTATACCAATAAATCTGCCTTTACAAAGCATATTAAAGAAAGCCATGATGAAAGTTATATGCTATCAATGAGAGTAGAACAATTAGTAACTTTTGCTTGTGCTTGAACTGGGTCATGTTGAAATAAACATGACGAAAGATTGCTTTAAATTATTTTGGCATGTTTTTCTAAAATAATTGCGTAGTATGCTGGGATTCCGAAACATCACGGCACAAACTTGCTGCCAAATGGCAACAGACCACCATAAAGCCATGTACATGATAGAGATCGCACTATTCGGTTTTGCCGACGAAATAATTTGCAAATATTGCGATTTCTATTAACTAATTAAAGTATCACCCTCAATTCAAGAATATTTTTGTTGGTTTGCTTATCTAAAAACGAAAATTTCATCTTTACTTCTGAAGTCACTTTTGTATGGGCTTTTTTCATTGTTGAAGGCCGTATGGTGACCTATAGTTGTTAATGCCTGTGTCATTGTGGTCTCTTGTGTACAGTTGTCTCATTGGCAATCATATCACATCGTCTTTCTTATATTAACCGCCCTCATTAGTCGTTAGCTCTCTGCATCTTCGACAAAAGAATTGTGAATTAGATTGACAAAATTGTCTGCATTGAAAGAGGGTATTAAGAAATATCTTGAAACTGTGTACTCTCGTAGTTGTTTCAACCATAAGTAGATTCTAAAAAAAATCCAAAGAACTTCTTGATAATTTTTATTATATAAATATATCAATCTCGATCTTTTTCTGAAAGTACATTCATACAACGCTATTGCACAACCACAAAACTGCTACACATAGGTGTAAGCAATACGCATTGTAGTTAACAGTTAAAATGACAACAAACCACACATTTGCGTGAAGTCATTTCAGAAGAATGATATTATTCTAGAAGGTTTTCAACTGACAGAAGAGAAACATGGTTAGTGGTACATGCGAGCTGTAGGCAATGGGGACTCGTCGGGTCATGGCAAAATCAAATGACAAAACACATCAAAACCTAATGGTTTAAAGTAAGTTTATGGAAGTTATGAAAGACCGTTTAAGAAAAATAGTCTCGACGAAATATTCGAAGCAAAGTATACTGAAGCACGATCTAATTTATTAAGGTCCGTTTGTAATGGTGAAATCCCACCTGTCACAAAAATCTCAACACACACCATCCAACTCCTAATTACATGATGCCGCCATACCCTTAATTATCTATACTATTAAACGAGAAGACTTCATTTTGTGTGTCGCTTCTCTTCTTTCCACAATAAATTAATCAACAGACATCTGTGTCCTATAGGTACAGTGCATAGTCGCATTTGTCATCCATTCATATGATTATTCAGATTGAGTTATTTTGGGAGAAAAACGAGAAAAAAGGCATCCGGATATTGTCCCATCATTGGACGAAATTTTAAGTCAGATTAGACTTCCGGTTTGCGTTTTTCTGTATACTTTGAACATACATATACAAAGAATGAAGTGTATTTTCAGAATTATATGATATCTGCTATCTACTATCATTTTCAAGTTTACTATCCATGGCGGTCACAGAGTTTATTAAATAGAGAGGGTCTGTATACTATATGAATGACCACCATGGATCGATTAGTAAACTTAGAATTGAAAGTAAATACACTATATTTATATAGTAATGAATGTTCATAATATACAGATAAGCGCTAAAAATATTCATGTGAACTTTTGATACCTTTTCTGAAATTCTCCAGTCTTTAAAAAAATTCACTGATTACAAAAAAAAAAGAAGATGTGGTATGATTGCCATGTTGAGACAACTCTCCACAAGAGACCAATATGACACAGAAATTAACAACTATAAGTCACCGTACGACCTTCAACAACGAACAAAGCCCATACCGCATACTCAGCTTTAAAAGGCCCCGAACTGACAATGTAAAACAATTCAAACCAGAAAACTAGCGGCCTTATTTATGTACAAAAAATGAACGAAAAACAAATATGTAACACATAAACAAACGACAACCACTGAATTACAGGCTCCTTACTTAAATGTTCATAACATACTAAATGTATGTTCATATTGAAATTGATAGAAAACTAAAAAATGGGAATTTTGGAAATAAAAAAGGAGGGATAAAAAAAACAAAAACATTTTCCTGTCCCCAATAACCAATGACTTATGATACTTTTGTTGAAATTCTCCAGTCATTCAATATTTTTCAAAATTCTTCCAACAACACTTTACATACTTTAAACTACGCTCTGAATGCCCACGATTTCGCGGGTGGGTGTGTTCTAGTAGTATATAATAACAACTAACAGTGAAGTATTTTAGTGACCTAAATATAATCTTGAATTACAAATCAAATCAAATCAAATCAAATATGTTTATTGGATAATCAATATATATGTACAGTGCACAATTGATGTCTTCCACACAATGAACAGATATTAAAACAATTAATACAAAATAAATGCATATACATTAGAAATAATATCTGGACAGAGCTAATATAAGTTGTAAAACATTAATATAGTTCAAAAGCTTTTTCAATAAAAGTACAGATAGCTTTTGTATCAATTTTATTTAAAGGATACATAATGTTATGTAGAATAGTAGATTCCTTTTCCCTTTTATTTAAATCTGTGGGGTCGATATTTAATTTTTTGAAGAGATCTTGTCTTAAAATTGAAAACTTTTTACAGTATAAAATGAAGTGTTTTTCATCATCTAATAAATCACAAGTCTGACAAAGTCTTGAGTTATGCGGAATTTTTGGTCTATGATAACGACCTTTTTCTATTAAAAGAGAATGTGCACTAATTCTTAACTTAGTCAAATTTTTACATAGTGCTTTTGGAATATTAAAGTCAAGATATTTTTGAAGAGAAAAATTTGTGTAACAAAATGAAAAATATTTAAGCTTTGAGTCAGAATTGTAATTAGAATAATTTTGAAGCTGTTCTTTAATTAGTTGGATGGTTTGATCGTGTATTTTCAATTCTAGATTTTCATTTTCCAAATTCTTTACATCCAATTTAAATTTTTTGCAACTATAATCAATAAATGAATACCATGATTTTGACCCCTCTTTGAAAAGTCCTCTATCTACTTTATACACTTCAGCAAGAAATCTATCAGATGGAAGTTGTTGCAGTCTTATGAAATATTTAAAAGCCAATTTAGTAATAAAATTAATAATTGGTAATCTTCCTAATTCACACCTGGAGGCTAAATTTGATGCCTTTTTATGTACTCCAAGTAGATATTTACAAAATTTATTATGTATTTTTTCAAATGGTATATTATCTTTATTTAAATCTTTTAAAGTAAAATCGGATATCCAAACTTCTGATCCATAGGTTGTAATAGGTCTAATTAGAGAATCAAATAACTTTAGCTTAAGCTTGGTACCAGAGTAATTATAATCTAGAATATTTGATTTAAGACTAAATACTGCTTTAAGAGCTTTATTATACATATGTTCTGCGGCATGCTTTAAATTGCCATTAAATGAAATCAGCATTCCAAGATATTTATATTTATCGACTGTTTCTATATTTTGACCATTAATTTTAAATTTGATGGCAGATTTTTTCTTGCCCTTACTAAAAATCATAACTTTAGTTTTAGTAATATTGACTTTCAACTTCCATCTGTTACAATATATTCCCAGGCTGTCCAGACAAGCTTGTAAACCCTTTTCACTCTCTGACAGTAGAATTAAATCATCTGCATATTGTAAACAATTAAATTGTGTTGTAATGAGTGACACAGGAAATGTTTTTGAAAAATCAAATATTTTTGGCAGATCATTAGTGTATATATTAAATAACAGAGGGCTAAGACCATCACCTTGTCTAACACCCCTATTGGCTCTATGAGCTTCTGAAATAAAGTTTTCTTTTTTTACCACAAACTTTGAATTAGAGTACATATGTTTAATTATCTTATAGAAATTTCCTCCAATTTTAAGATTTAATAGTTTTTTAAGTAATCCTGAGTGCCAAACAGAGTCAAAAGCTTTAGAGAGATCTACAAAACAAGCAAAAATAGGCTTTTTTAATTTGTGTAAATATTTATTTATCAAAGTTTTAATAGTGAAAATATGATCTGCAGTTCTATAATCTGGTCTGAATCCTGCTTGAAAGGGATTATAAAGATTATTTTCTTCCATATATTTATGCAGTCTTTTCTGTAATAATGAGGTGAAAAGCTTGCCAAGACAGCTGGTAAGGCTAATACATCTATAATTATCGCATATGTTTATGTCACCATTTTTGTGTAAGAAGGAAGTACAAGATAAATTCCAAGCATCTGGAAATTTTCCGCTTGATAAAATTCTGTTAAATAAATTAACAATAGGTAAAAGTAATAGGTCTTTTCCATATAAAAGGAATTCATTATATATAAGGTCTATTCCTGGTTGTTTATTCTTCTTAAGTTTTTTAATGCCATCTCTGACTTCTTTACAAATGAATGCATAATCTAAATGTTTATTATTAATATTTTCAATTTCTATCTTCGAGATATCTAAATCAGTATTATTTTCTTCATAAAGCTTTTTTAAGTAATTTGACATTTCAGATAGAGGTATAGGATTTTCTTCTCTATTTGTATTTTTCTTCAGATTATTAATGGTTTTCCAAAATAATTTAGGGTTATCTTCATGAAGAGAATCTAATTTATCAATTATATCTGTTATAAATTTCTTTTTTGTATCTTTTAGTAATTTTTTGTACTCCCTTCTTAACTGGTGGTATGATGTTTTTAAATCATGATTATTAGGATGTTGTTGTAATCTACTTCCAAGATTGTTAAGTTCCCTTTTAAAAAATTTACAATTTCCATTAAACCATTTCTGTTTTCCTTTCTTTTTCTTTCTTTTCCCCTTGAATGGTCTAAAATTAAATGTTTTATTTGCTGAGTCTAAAATTATATTGCTCAGATTTTCAGATAAATTATTTATATCCATTTCAGGATTATTGACTTCTAGTAAAAATTGATCAATTAAAAGTTTTGAATCTTGTACGGCTTCTACAAATTTTTCTCTTGAGCCTGATTCCAAATTGTATTTACCTGGAAGAAGATCACAATCCTTAGTATTAATGTTGTTGTTAATTTGTGAGTATATATAATTACTGTTGTTTTTTAAACCAGTCCATAATAAACTATGGTCTGAAAGCTCATTTGGTGGAAAGACATGTAAATAAACAAATTCATGAAAAATATCTTCAGAAACTAAAAAATAATCAATACTACTACTTCCTCTTGGACAGTAGTAGGTATGGAACCCCAGCGAGTCACCGTCAATTCGACCATTAAGTATTCTCATCTTTGATTCTATACAAAAATCTATTAGCATTCTTCCCTGTTCATTTATCTCAGGATCAAGGTTGTTTCTTTTGGGTAAAATTAGATCTGATGTATAATTTGTAGGTAAATTGGACTTGCCCTCAGAATTCTGGTGGTAGTCTGTCTCATCAAGTTCTATATAATCTATTAAATTAGCAGTTCTACTATTACAGTCTCCCATGATTATAACTTTACCCAATTCTGAGTATTTATTCACTAAACTAGATAATGAATCAAAAATTTTATCGTTTTCTGGACATACTGACTTTGCCCTTGGATTTATATATACACAGCCTAAAAAAATATCATGTGTAAGACCACATTTATCTTTGTCTAATTTAATAAAGATGTAGTTTTTACTTTGGGCTATTTTAATGATAGCATTACTTTTTTTGAATTCATTTTTAAAATAAAGAATGATTCCACCTGATCTTCGTCCTCTTTTACCTTTTTTCTTAATTCCAGGTTGGTGAAAGCATGTATAATTTTTAAAAGATATCGATGACTCGCCGTGGGTCCATGACTCCACTATTCCAAAAATATCAAATTTACTACAATTTATATCATTTAACTTTTGACTAGAGAAACCATTTATATTCCAGCATCCTAGCTGAAGCATTTTATGTATATATATATTAAAACATAACCACAATACTGATTTTGTGAGACCCGATGACATTGATTAGCATTTTCATTATGTATAAACAAGCATCAATCATATAAGTTGTAATGAAAGGTGTGAATTTTTTATATTTCACTTGTGTGTGTAAATTGTCATTAATAATATAAAGTTGCCAATGTGTGTAAAGAGGCATAACTCTGACTGTTTAAAAAAGTACTGTAATATTACAATTAAATAGGCATACCTGGTCATACATCTTGTTGTTTATTGTACACAATTATTTTTGATATTATAATGTGTAAAGGATGACATATATTTGCATACTAATGAAAATTAAAATAGTTTTAAAGATTCAGTAAAAACCTCATGTGAAATGTTTTCTCCATTGGATACAAAATGTGTAAAAAGGAGGCATAATTCTGATTGGGTGAATTAAGTTATAATATTATTACAATATTATCAAATTGGATTCAATAGACATACACACACATTAATATTAACATAACAAACAATAATAATAATTCTATCAAAGTGAAATTATTTCGAGTGTTATTGATAATTTATATATTCAGTAACCGCATCAGTACATTTCTCTCGTTCGGACTTAATCCAGGGTTGCTTTGTGGATTTCTGCTGTAAAAAGGATCTTCGGATCCTTTATATTGATTGTTCCTATTTAGAGGATCTTGGAATTACATACAATCTTTTTAACAATACTAGTCCAAACAATACAATCAAGAATATGTCAATATTGCAAGTCTATTTTAGATAAATGCTATGACTTCATAATTATTTGAACTAACAAATCCTTTATCTAATGAAAATGGAAGTTACCTCGACTATGCTGGCATGTGAAATGTACCGAAAATACGGAATTCAAACTACACGCGATAAGACATGATGTAATATCCAACAGGACCCATTAAAGAAACAACATGAATGTTGGGTTTAAATTTGCCGAGTAACGTCGTATAGCAATGCAAATTCCCACTCATGCAAAACAAATCATATTTGGAATGGGCCTGTCTCGGTATTTAGCCGACAGATGTTCAACCACATTCTAATTTGTATTGAACACTTGTTCATTGATTTTGCCCATTTCAATGTTAATTTTATTATGTTAATGAAGAGGGATACATGTAGTATTATAATTAATTGTCACAAAAGAAGTTTTCTTAAATATTTTCATTGCAATCTGGGTTTTGTTGTTCTCGTTCCTCATATTCAAATTGTTTAAGGGGCTGTCCAAGGAAAACTCAGGCAATGGTTGGCACATCATGGTACTCGGATTTCAATGAAACTTTACATGAAGTCTATTTAAGACATAAAAAGAAAAAGAAAAGTGTCGATGAAAGAAATTGGACATGGTTGCCATGGCAACACCAGCATCATCATTTTGGCCTTTGAAACAGCAAAGAAAAACTGATTTTTACTCCATTTTCAATTCAACAATTTTCTTAATCACAATTTAAAGAGCTGAATTATATTGATACAAGATAATATCCACCTTAGTGTCTTAATTACTTAAGCTTGTTATAATCAATATATTGACAAAGAAATTAAACCACCTAATAAGGATATAGGCAAAACACCAATTGTTCAGTTTGCCAAAATGGACCATTTTCGAAGTCTTTTGGAATTCCATCCACGGTAAATATAGGAAATGTGCCATATAGATCTAAGAAATTATCATATTATTCAATAAGAAGAATAAAAAAGTTGGTGGGATCAGATTCTTGTAAGGCTCTTAGCTAAAAAAAATAGCTTCAAACTGTATTATTGCCAGATCAAACTTTTACACATGCATGAATATTTTTCTTTTAATAAAGTCAAATCAAGTTAAATCTCATTATTCTTAATGAAATGGGTATAAGTAACTTAAAAATTAATAACTGCTTCCATGTTTAATATATTTTAACATGGGTGCAGCCTCAATTTCTACATGGATAGGATCCCGATGAAAGATGATTATGTATATAGTTTACACACAAACTCACAAATAAGCAAATAGTGATAGCAATGATTTATTGTTATTCAATAGATCCATTTAATATTTACTTAAGGTTCAAGATAAGTTGGATGAACACAATATTGCAAAAATTGCAGAATGAAATTGGCAAGGAAAGTATTGGTGAACATCACATTTATACCCGTTTCTAAGACCAATCCCAACAAATTCTATTTTTGTCAGTAATGATTATTTTATGTACTACAAATCTATTAACTAAGAATTTAACCATGACCTCCTTAAACTTGCAATCAGGTGCAAGTATTTATTCCATGTTTGTTGTCTCACAAGTTACAGCAATAAAATTCTAAATGGTACTATAGTGCAGAAGCAAACTTCTATTCAGAAACTATAATTTCTGAAATATTTTTATCATTTTTAATAATTGAAACCTTGACCTTTACAAGCAAAGTAAATTATAACAATTCTTACATACCAGATATTTTTAACCGTATCATCAAGTTCCTTTTGATTAGATGTAAAGTTTTTGCGATTTATAGCCTGAAACCCACTTTTAATTTCATTTTATTGTGTCTGTGACCTTTTGACGAAATTAATCCTTATTTATCATTGCTCGCTTGCCTGATAAGAAACAGAATTCCTTAGTGTTTGACAGGGATGTAAACATTTAGAGTTATTTTCTTGAAAACTATTTTTAACACCTTTCCCCCTATCCACCATCCTCAATAGTCAGGTAGCACCTCAGCTAAATTCCTGATGCATTGCTATGATTCATGCAAATACACACACATATATATATATATATGACGGCTACAGTGCAGGCGATTTAATGTCACGATATCTCAGTAGCATGGGTTCGAATCCCGGCGAGGGAAGAACAAAAAATTTGCAAAAGCAAGTTTTCAGATCTAACATTGTTGGGTTGATGTTGAGACAAGTTGTATATACATAATGTACACAGCCATGTAACACCACCACTGCTTGTGATCCGATGGATAAATCTGTTGTAGAGTTGTCACTAGCTCAGACGTACTTATAAATATAATTATTTTCTGTGACTGTATAAAAGAAGGACGAAAGATACCAAAGGGACAGTCAAACTCATTAATCTAAAACAAACTGACAACGCCATGGCTAAAAATGAAAAAGACAAACAGAAAAAACAATAGTAAACATGACACAACATAGAAAACTAAAGAATAAACAACACGAACCCCACCAAAAACTAGGGGTGATCTCAGGTGCTCCGGAAGGGTAAGCAGATCCTGCTCCACATGTGGCACCCGTCGTGTTGCTTATGTGATTACAAATCCGGTAAATAGTCTAATTCGGTAGGTCACATTCATGAAAGGGAAGGGGATTGTAGTTACGACGTAAGGAACATATCCGATATCATTTGTGAAACGGTTATTCCATAACGGTCAACCAACTCGTGATGGCGTCCGTAAAATTTACGAAGGGATGATTTCAACTTCACCATTTGGAACTCTTGCTTTAATAGCTTCCTTGTGAGCAGCAACCCTCTATCAAGAAAATCATGATAGGAAATGCAAGCACGAGAATATCGTATCTATTGGGAGATATATACCCCGTATGCAGGTGCTGCTAGAATGTTGCTACTTAGAAATGGAAAGTTCACAATTTGAAAGCTGAAATGATCTCTTTTGTCGTAAAGTTTTGTTTTCAACCGACTTTCATTGTCAATTTCTAGATGTAAGTCAAGATATGAAGCCGACTTAACTGTATCTGTAGTATCCTTTATCTCTAGTTCGATGGGATAGATGCGTTCCACATAGTCACCAAATTTTGAATTGTTTAGTGAAAGAACATCATCTATATAGCGGAAAGTAGAGTTAAAGGATATTGCTAACTTCTTATCTTTCTTCCTAAGAAGTTCCTGCATGAAGTCAGCCTCATAATAATAAAGAAACAAGTCGGCAAGTAGAGGGGCACAGTTTGTTCCCATTGGTATGCCGACAGTCTGTTGAAAAACACGTCCTCCGAACGTAACAAATATGTTGTCAATCAAGAACATCTTACATTAATTTGTAGGATCTTTTACCATAGATAATTTAGCTGATCTGTTAAAATAACATCTCCATGCTTTATATATCATGTACTGTAGTACGACGCTAGATTAAAACTGACGTGGAAAGGTAACACCCGGCCACCGAAAGCTTCGTTTTTATGAAGCCCAGGTGGTCGTGTGGTCTAGCGGGACGACTACAGTGCAGACGATTTGGTGTCACGATATCTCAGTAGCATGGGTTCGAATCCCGGCGAGGGAAGAACAAAAAATTTGCGAAAGCAAATTTACTGATCCAACATTGTTGGGTTGATGTTTAGACTGAAGCTTTCGGTGGCCGGGTGTTACCTTTCCACGTCAGTTTTAATCTAGCGTCGTACTACATTACATGACATATAAGGCATGAAGATGTTATTTTTACAGATCAGCTAAATTATCTATAGTAAATAAACTCAGCATAGATACCAGGACTAAATTAAGTATTATACGCCAGACGCGCGTTTCGTCTACAAAAGACTCATCAGTGACGCTCGAATCCAAAAACGTTTAAAAGGGCCAAATAAAGTATGAAGTTGAAGAGCATTGAGGACCAAACCAAACTTCCTAAAAGTTTTACCAAATACAGCTAAGGTAATCTATGCCTGAAATAGAAAAGCCTAGTATTTCAAAAATTCTAAATTTTGTGAACAGTAAATTTATAAATATAACCATATCAATGATAATTAAGGATCCTACAAATTAATGTAAGATACAGTCATAGAAAATAATTATATTTATAAGAACGTTTGAGCCAGTGACAACTCTACAACAGATTTATCCATGGCTGTGTACATTATGTATATACAACTCGTCTAAACATCAACCCAACAATTTGTTCTTTCCTCGACGGGATTCGAATCCATGCTACTGAGATATCGTGACACCAAATCGCCTGCACTGTAGCCGTCCCGCTAGACATATATTGGAATTTTGTGTCATGGATATTTACACTATCTCGGGATCCCTTCTTTTTAATCTTGTACTATGATGGCTATAAAATTATGAAGCAATTACAAAATGTAAATCTATAGGTTTTACAATAGGCCGGGTGTTGCCTTTCCACGTCAGTTTTAATCTAGCGTCGTACTACATTACATGACATATAAGGCATGAAGATGTTATTTTTACAGATCAGCTAAATTATCTATAGTAAATAAACTCATCATAGATACCAGGACTAAATTAAGTATTATACGCCAGACGCGCGTTTCGTCTACAAAAGACTCATCAGTGACGCTCAAATCCAAAAACGTTTAAAAGGGCCAAATAAAGTATGAAGTTGAAGAGCATTGAGGACCAAACCAAACTTCCTAAAAGTTTTACCAAATACAGCTAAGGTAATCTATGCCTGAGGTAGAAAAGCCTAGTATTTCAAAAATTCTAAATTTTGTGAACAGTAAATTTATAAATATAACCATATCAATGATAATTAAGGATCCTACAAATTAATGTAAGATACAGTCATAGAAAATAATTATATTTATAAGAACGTTTGAGCCAGTGACAACTCTACAACAGATTTATCCATCGGATCACCAGCAGTGATGGTGATACATGGCTGTGTACATTATGTATATACAACTCGTCTAAACATCAACCCAACAATTTGTTCTTTCCTCGACGGGATTCGAATCCATGCTACTGAGATATCGTGACACCAAATCGCCTGCACTGTAGCCGTCCCGCTAGACATATATTGGAATTTTGTGTCATGGATATTTACACTATCTTGGGATCCCTTCTTTTTAATCTTGTACTATGATGGCTATAAGATTATGAAGCAATTACAAAATGTAAATCTATAGGTTTTACAATAGGCCGGGTGTTGCCTTTCCACGTCAGTTTTAATCTAGCGTCGTACTACATTACATGACATATAAGGCATGAAGATGTTATTTTTACAGATCAGCTAAATTATCTATAGTAAATAAACTCATCATAGATACCAGGACTAAATTAAGTATTATACGCCAGACGCGCGTTTCGTCTACAAAAGACTCATCAGTGACGCTCGAATCCAAAAACGTTTAAAAGGGCCAAATAAAGTATGAAGTTGAAGAGCATTGAGGACCAAACCAAACTTCCTAAAAGTTTTACCAAATACAGCTAAGGTAATCTATGCCTGAGGTAGAAAAGCCTAGTATTTCAAAAATTCTAAATTTTGTGAACAGTAAATTTATAAATATAACCATATCAATGATAATTAAGGATCCTACAAATTAATATAGGATACAGTCATAGAAAATAATTATATTTATAAGAACGTTTGAGCCAGTGACAACTCTACAACAGATTTATCCATCGGATCACCAGCAGTGATGGTGATACATGGCTGTGTACATTATGTATATACAACTCGTCTAAACATCAACCCAACAATTTGTTCTTTCCTCGACGGGATTCGAATCCATGCTACTGAGATATCGTGACACCAAATCGCCTGCACTGTAGCCGTCCCGCTAGACATATATTGGAATTTTGTGTCATGGATATTTACACTATCTCGGGATCCCTTCTTTTTAATCTTGTACTATGATGGCTATAAAATTATGAAGCAATTACAAAATGTAAATCTATAGGAATATTACAATAGGTTTGTGAAAACATTGCAATACATATTTTAGTTCCAGCATAAAAGAAAAATCATTGAAAAATGGAATGAATTTGTTCAAGTTCATCATCAGATTCCTCTTTAGGAATTTTTCCAGATTGATTAACAAATCTTGAAAATAAACCATGTACTTGCTGTGAGCTCAGTCATTCTTCTGGTGAAAAAAGCCTATTCCCATTTTCATCCCTGATTGCTCTTATATTTTTGGAAGCCTCTGTTCATGCTGTTGGAGTATATTTTCGGCCGGTTTGTTTTACAGCTATGCTAAATATCGTATTTATTCTCCTGCCTTTCAATGACAATCCTGAATTTAGTGAATGTAGTGAACATTGTGTTGTAGTCTGTGATGTCTGATCATCATCAGTTGCTTTTGAAAAAAAAACACATATCATCAGCGTGCCTGATATTATGGTTTCCAATGTCCTGGTGAATTCTTGTAGACTAACAAATGTAATCTCCCTTGAAATAGTTCCAACCAGAAATATTTTCCTTTGTGCACATCCTTAGGTTGTGTACTACAACTGTTTAAAGTTTCATCAATATTGGTCAATAGACACTAACAACACAGGACATTAAATAAAGGCAACAGTAGTATACCGCTGTTTAAACTCATAAATCCATGGACAAAAAACAAAATCGGGGTAACAAACTAAAACTGACGGAAACGCATAAATATAAGAGAACAACGACACAACACTACAAAAGTAACTAACACATACAGAAACGGACCAAGCATCAGACAAAATCCCACGAGAATAACAAATATAACATCAAAACCAAATACATGAATTTGGGATAGACAAGTACCGTGACACGTCTTATCGCAATGTCAATTTACACTCAAAAATAAGAGAAAACAAACGACGCAACGTTAAATTGTAACACACAGAAACGAACTATAATATAACAATGGCCATATTCCTGACTTGGTACTGGACATTTTTAAAGGAAAAAATTGTGGGTTGAACCTGGTTTTGTGGCATGCCAAACCTCGCACTTTTATGGCAATGTTGAATATAACATAGAAATGACAACATAATATTACAGGACTACAATACAAATAAATAGGAAAACGTATTAGACAAAGAAACACATGATTAATGAATAACAAAAAGCATCAGGTTTAAAATTTAATACGTCAAAAACGCGCCTCGTCCACACAAGACTCACCAGTGACGCCCAGATATAAAAGATCGAAAGCGAAAAAAAGGTACAAAGTTGTACAGCACTAAAGATCAAAAGTTGAAAAAGGTTGTGTCAAATACGGCTAAGTTTGTATGCTTGGGATAAGAACATCCTAATTATTTAGAACAATTAATGCTATTGCAAACAGTAAATTTTATCAAATGAATATAACAGATATACATAATGAAACTGAAGTATATATACTATTAACAAAACCTACACAAACATGAACAATATTGCCAAAGTCAATAACGATTTATCTGGTCACGACTAGCAGCATTTTTCTCTGTGTTCTGCTCATTTATTTCCTCTAAATTGTCTTCAACATCTCCCGTTTCATTTCTTTCCTGTAAAAATATACTAATCATAAACACATATTTCCAATGTTGTTATCTAAAATTAATATAGGTGAAAACAGATAAGAAAGGCAATTTGACATAACTCAGTTTTAAACATGTAAAATTAACCTTAGTAAGTTCAATGATCTTTGATCAAGCATGGGACTTTTAAAGCTTATATATTATTTCTAAGTTCAACATTCACGTAACATGTACATTTGGAGAGTCCAAATGGGAGATGAACTGAAAACGTTCAAACTTGCTGCATTTTATATAAACTTGTCCTGTTGTTTACGTGTGTTGGTGTAGTTAATATGTGATTTTCATTTTCATTTTGTATACGTTATAATAAGATTGTGGTTTTCTGGCTTGAAATGTTTTTACTGGTCGTTTTGAGGCCCTTTACAGCTGATTCGATGTGAGCCAAAACTCCTTGCTTACTTTACCTACATTTTGTATTAAATGGAGAGTTGTCTCATTGGCATTCATACCACATCTTCTTATTCATTTATTTATATTGTATCATAAAATTAGATAAAAATTGAAAACCTTTTCATTATTCGTTTGACTGTGCTTCCTCTTCAGAATCTTTCTTCGTCATATTTTACTCCTCCCTTTTCTAGTAACTTTTGGCATTTCCAGTATCTACAATGTAATCAAATAAAAATATTAATAATACAATCTGAATAAGTTGGAAGTAATTTTAAAGTTATAACATGGTACACTTATTATCCAAAATAAATTCATTAGTGTGTTCTTTGACAAAAATATTCTATGTTTCCTTTTAAATTCAATTAGGGTCAATGTTTTTTTCTTTATAATTTTGTTATTTTATTTCGAGGGTAAAAAACAATAACAGGCATGACAGTGTAATACCAGTCATCAGTATTTAACATGTTAAGCTTGAGAATGTTTCTAGAAACATCATAATTTGAACATTTGTATGTATTACCCATAGGGTCCAATGTTAAAGAAAGTCCCCTGCTTCAAAATATTGATCTGGTCATCTGTTATTTTTTTGGTCATTTCCTACTTTTTAAAACTGCTATGATTTTTTACACATATTATATATTTCAATGTGCCAAGTGCCTTCTATCATTTTTGTTTCGTATTTATGGTCTTTTGCTGGGCACTGTGCCAAATCCTGTCGGATGATATGTTGTTCCATTTTATATGTATTGGTCTATTGTTGGGGAATATGTGTGTAAAACCAACTAAAAATAATATGTGTTTTCTATTTCCCTACCCACCCTTTATTTAAGCTTAGAAATAGCCTACCTTAAAGTTTGTTTGGCCATTTTTCAATAAGCACTCAGGATTTCCTTCCCAGACTCAACGAAAAAAAAATGGTGAAAAAAAATCACCTGATACCTACCACCTCATACCTACCCTATTTTTGTTTCAAAGATGTTATAGGAAACACACATATTATTTTATTTGGCCTCGGCAAACCTCCCCGTCATTAAAAGTTTTGAAATTCATTGACTGCTTCCAACATTTGTAGCTTCAAAGATTGTTTTGGGGGTAGTTTCTTTCAAAATCACTGCAATGTTTTTTGAATCCCTGGTGCTTTTGACTTGTACACACACATCATCCAAGTAGGCAGAGAGCAAGAACGTGAACATGGTTATGTTAATCAATATTACTGTTTCAGCGGACACTTCTCATGCTAGTGGCCATCTTGTAGGGTACAAATGATTCTTTCATGGTTGAAGACCCTACAGTGAATGTCCCTATTCATTGATAACTGTTTTTTTCTATGTATTGAGTGCGATTTCGTCCTTTGTACATTTGCTACCAAAACATAAAGGTAGGATAGGAATTATGAGTTAAAAAAAGGCAAGATCAGCAACTGGGCAAACAAAATATAGGATAAACTTAAATAGACAGGACAAAATATAGTGAAAAATAACTACAGGCTCTAAAGAGTTTGTGTCGCTCATCTTTATTTACTGATGCTTTGGAAATCATGTAAAATAAGGTTAAAATCATAAATTATAGTACAAGATATCATTAGATAATTAATATCTAAGATAATAGCTGCAAAATTTCCATAAAATTACTAACTCGGGGGCAGCAACCCAACAATTGGTTGGCGGATTTGTCTGAAAATTTCAGGTATATCTAAATCTGATGAACATTTTTGCCAACAGTCAGATTTGCTCTAAATGCTTCAGTTTCAGAAATATAAACTAAAAACTGCATTTTATCCTATGTACTATTCTTAGCCATGTCTGCCATCTTGGGACAAGAGCAGGGTCATCAGACACATTTTTTTAACAAGATACTCTTATTATGATTGTGGACAAGTTTTGTTACATTTTGTCTTAGCAGTTTCAACGGAGAAGATTTTTGTAAAAGATAACAAAAATTAACTATAAAGGGCAATAACTCCTGAAGGGGTCAACTGACCATTTTGGTCATTTGACTCATTTGTAGATCTTACTCTGCTAAACATTATTGCTGTTTACAGTTTATCTCTATCTATAATAATATTGAAGATAAAAACCAAAAACGGCAAAATTTCATTAAAATTACCAATTAAAGGGTAGCAACCCAATAATGGGTTGTCCGATTCATCTGAAAATGTCACAGCAGATAGATTTTGACTTGATAATAATTTTATTTTACGTCAGATTTGCTCTAAATGCTTTGGTTTCAGAGTTATAACCAAAAATCTATATTTTATCCATATGTTCTATTTTTATTCATGGCGGCCATCTTGGTTGGCTGGCCGGTTCAACGGACTGTTTTTTTAAACTACATACCCTAATGGACAAATTGGGTTAAATTTGCCTACGCAGTTTCAGAGGAAAAGATTTTTGTAAAAGATAACAAAAATTTACAAAAAAAGGTTAAAAATTGACTTAAGGGCAAAACTCCTTTAGGGGTCAATTGATCATGTTGACGTTATTTGTACATCTTACTTTGCTGAACATTATTGCTGTTCACAGTTTACGTCTATCTATAATAATAACCAAGATAATAACCAAAAACGGCAAAATTTCCTTAAAATTACCAATTTAGAGGCAGCAACCCAACAATGTGTTCTCCGATTCATCTGAAAATTTCAGGGCAGATAGATCCTGACCTTTTAATCAAATTTACCACATGTCAGATTCGCCCTAAATACTTTGGTTTCAGAGATATAATCCAAAATCTACCCTTATGTTCTTTTTTAGCTTGTTTTTGCCATTGTGGCCATTTTGGTTGGTTGACCATGTCACCGGGCACATTTTTAAACTGGATCGCCAATGATGATTGTGGCCAAGTTTAGTTTATTTTAGCCCAGTAGTTTCAGAGGAGAAGATTTTTGTAAAAGTTAATGACGACAGACGCCGGCCGCATAGTGATTGGAAAAGCTCACTTGGCCCTTCGGGGGGACCGAGATTACAACAAAAAAAATGCAGGACAAAATTTTTCATCCTAAATAATCAATCCTATTGGAACTGTAAATGCTTTGGAATTTTGGATTTTCTAATTCCAAGCATAGATTACCTTAGCCGTATTTGGCACAACTTTTTGGAATTTTGGATCTTCAATGCTCTTCTACTTTGTACTTGTTTGGCATGATAAATATTTTGATATGATCTTCACTAATGAGTCTTATGTAGACGAAACGCGCGTCTAGCGTACTAAATTATAATCCTGTTACCTTTGATAACTATTTCCACCACTGGGTCGATGCCACTTCTGGTGGACGTTTCGTGCCCGAGGGTATCACTAGCCCAGTAGTCAACACTTCGGTGTTGACATGAATATCAAAAATGTGGTCATTTTTATAAGTTTCCTGTATACAAAACTTTGAATTTTTTGAAAAACTAAGGATTTTCTTATCCCAGGCATAGATTTCCTTAGCCGTATTTGGCACAACTTTTTGGAATTTTGGATCCTAAATGCTCTTCAACTTTGTACTTGTTTGGCTTGATAAATATTTTGATATGAGCGTCACTGATGAGTCTTAGGTAGACGAAACGCGCGTCTGGCGTACTAAATTATATTCCTTTCACCTTTGATAACTATAAATGCTCTTTTGTTTCGACGATGGAAAGTTCCGGGCGGAAAGAACTAAGTAGCCGAACAGTTTCGGAGGAACTTATTAACTCGTTACTTTGTTCTTCCTCTGATTTAAAAGTTCCAGCGGAAAAAAATGACTAGTTATAAAAGTTCTATTTGGAGAATTGATGCAAAGACCCGCATGAGGAAGGGGGTATTCTTCCCTCTCTTGAGGGTACTATGAATACTAAATTTGCATGATATTCCGTTTTGTGTGAGCTATGAAATACAACTTAAATTTTGCTGGGGGAGTTTGTTCTTTCCCCTCAGTATATCAAAATGTAAATACATTCTCATCATTATTTCCCCAAAAATAAAGTTTCATGCCCCTTTTTTCATATTTGTCCCCAAAGAAATCCCTTTCAGTGCGTTGGGTATTCTTGTAAATTATTAATTTGCTCTTATATATACAGATACTCATTCTTCCCCCTCTTTCTACAACAAGGACGAAATATGGTTTATTCGGAACGATGGAACTAGTTGTTCTGTTCCGCCAGAACTATTCAACTGCACTCGGAATAGAACAACTAGTTGGAAAGTTCCGTCGGAAAAAAGTAACTGAGGGAACATATTGGCTGTTACATAAATGATTATGACATCTTTAAACCCTGTGGCCGAGAAGTTAATTGTACAAATATAACGTCGTATGTGGCATTAATTTAACAACGTTGCAAAAAAATATTAAACACATTTTCACTCACTCGTTCACTGTGACGTCATTTATAGTTGTTTTTAAACAAAAAGATCAAAGAGATCAAGGAAGGACACAAACAGTCCGAAGACCTCAAAATAAAACATCTAAACAATCAAATGTGATTTATTCTTTATATAAAAAAAATCCTTTTAAATTTATTAATGGACACATACATTGTATGTCCTTGCCACAGCCTGCTGACAATGGACACTTATGTCCTTCTCGAGGCCAAAGGGTTAAGGCTATTTTTATTTATTTTTTGTCGTACATTGGTATGCATTGTACCAAAGCCAGTCCAGAGGCAGACGGGGAAGAAATGTGTAAAGAGAATTACAAACACAGGAACACACAAACACAAGATTAAAACATTAAACAAAAAAAAGGATGAACACATTACCGTTACATAACACTTTACTGCCACTGTTAACCCTCTTGCTGAAGGATTAAAATTTTAAACAATGTTACGTACGCCACAATAGTGTATGACTTTGTCAGTATTTTGTTATATTTTGACATTCAAAATTTCAGTGTGACGTTTTTAGAATTGCAATTCGTGCTTTTTGACGTTGTTTAAACAGTACAAAAATAAAACAAATAGCTACCTTATATATTTATATTTCATTTTATATCATGTATGAGGAGGTTCATTTCAGGAACGGCTTTGGAATCATGAAATTGAACGTCCAAATTGAACGCAGTGATTTTTTTCTTGAAAAGGACATATGCTGCCGTTGCTGGACACATATGTCCGCTTTGCAGGCTACCGGTGATGGACACACATTCCCGCTTGGCAGCAAGAGGGTTGAGGATCCTGCTTATTTACATTTTCACCTGTTGTACACACTTAAAGATATCTTAGGTGGGCAACACAATCTTTCTGGCAGTCAAGAGAGGGTATAATATGGTCAGAACAGTCTCCTAACCTGCTGACACTGCAGGAGTCATTCTTTCTTGTAAGTTGTATACAAATGCAGTAAATGAATTCGTAGTAAATATATTTTTTAATTTATCTTTTCAATAAAAAAGAGTTTTATCACAGTGTTTGTGTGTTTTCTCCAATATTATAATTTATTATCATTGATAGAATATTATAATTGAGACCGTGGGCGCATTTATACCAAAGATTATCCCATTATGATTCGACCGATAAAATGGAATACAAATTATGCAATTTATATTTGACGGTGTATTTTGATCAATCCTGACACCCCTATGTGTATTATACTTCAAGAAAAATCCTAAAATATGCATTACCAATAACGTAATTCAGTATCATTGCGGTTTACTAACCAAGAAATTTGTGAATCTAAATGATTAGGAGCTTACAAGAGATCCTGCTTAGATGAGGCTCATCTTGATTGAAAGCAACTGCACAATTATGCATATCAACAATCAATAGTGCTAGTAAGTTAGTGTAGCATAGTCATGTGTGCTATATGTAAAAAAAGGTGTAAAATAATTGTCGAACCAATGAAATGACAACTTTGCCTAAGATAGTTGATATAAAGTTTGAATGCTACCCTTTCTACACAAGGAAATAACAATATCAAGTCTGGTATATGGCAATTGTTTTACATTTGTGTGATGTGTTTTAGATTTTGATTTTGCCATTACTTAAGGAACTTTCGTTTTATGAATTTGCCTTAGAGCAGTATAATATTTAACATTTTATCAACCGTTATAACCCAGTTCTTTAACGCACTATAAAATATATTGATCATACGTCAGATTTTTAATTTACCTGCAACTGAAAGCAAAAATTTAAGATAATCATTCGTAATATATAGATTTCTAAACGATAATTTGAAATGATAACTTTCAAAATCTAAAATTGATTCATATAGTAAAAGAAAAAATACCGAGCTCAAGAAGTTCAAGACGGAAATTCCTTCATTAAATGTAAAAATCAAAAGCTGAAATACAAAAAAAAAAACTTTGGAAAACAATTCTTATTCATGACTTGGTACAGGCACTTCCTTATGTAGTAAATGGTTAATTAAATCAGACATAAAATGAAGTGATAATTAGCAATTGTAGGCCACCGTACGACCTACAAGTCTGTTATCAAACTTTGAATTAATACATTATCGAAGCCTTCACGTTTCATTTGAATATTTGATTTAACCTGATATTCGTGACGTTATTTACTTTAATCGTTCGTTTTACTTTTTTGCTCAAACGACCATGCATATGTGCACACTCAATCTTTCATTAAGAAAATTTAAAATCTTTAAATTACTTTACTAGTTCGTTTCAATTTGAAAGTAACAGAGTTTTTGTAATGGTAACGAATGACGAACATAATTCGTGTATGCCTAAGTAATATTGAATATTCGTTAGAGGGTGGAATTAATAACACAATACATATCTTTTAGCTTTAATTGCAATGCACTATCGAGTAAATTCATCACAAGTGATATTACACAACAACGTGAACTGTAAATTATCCTAATTTTCAGCAGATTTAGAACAATAAACTATTTATATAAATATTCGGTAACAATTGACGATGCAGTATATAACCTTATGTAATCGTTTTTTTCGGTTGCAATATTTTTAAGTACTGTTTGAGCTCTCTAAGAGGGAGAAATGAATAATGAATTTACTTAATTTCCTAATCAGACACGATATTGAATCTTTAATTTGTTAAGTATGCGTTTGTGAGGCTTTTTTTTTTTTTTTTATCAAAATCTATAAGTCTATAATTAGATGGGATTGTAGATATTACTGACAATGTTTTATGCAAATTAATGCACACACCATTAAATATGTGTTACTTGATGTGGTTCGTAAAGCATTCTATTTGAATCAAAATTATTCATCAGGTTTAGCTATTTAAAAGCATAAAATGTATGAAGAAGTATTTTCATTAACTGGATAGAATTTTATGTACCATGACATCATTCTTAAATATAAATCAACATGCAGACATCTTATACGTTCAGGTATTTCACATGCAATCTTTTATGGTAATAGTCTTTACAAAGCACACAAATGTCGGTATTTAACTCAAAAGTTAACAAAACCTTCAAACCGACTTATTTAGGAGACTATAGTTATAATACTGTTGTATTGTTATTGAAGAATGCATATTTTGGCTTAAGTATTATTGATTCACTTATATGGTATTGACTGCCTTATGTTGGTGATCATCATTATATGCAGTGGTCACACCATTATATACAGTGGCTACATCATTATTTACAGCGGGGCCCACAGAGATGGCTCCCATCTCAATAATATCTAGTTGTTCTCTTCTAAGTTTGAACGACATGAACTTGTAATCAGCATGATAATAGCCCAGCCCATCTTGAATTGGGATGCAGATTTTAAAAATGCAAAAATCTGCTAGAAAGTACTCAACTCTTAGATTTAAAAAGGGAAGATAAATATGTCAAATAGATTTTCCCGCATCCGGAGGCGTGTTTTATATTTTGTAAATTGTATACACGTTTAGCAAAAAGAAACTTAGTAAAATGACAAATGATCAGCATGATCACACATTTCTAACATTTACTGACATGCCCTTTTCATATCTTGATCGAATTAATAGGAACATTATGTCATCATCATATTTAAATAAAGCACAATCCCACCCGTTAAGAGCTTAGAATCATGCCATCATAAATAACATTCATAATAACAACAGAAACCATGTCATAACAGCAACTGCTTTCAAAATACATGGCCCAGATGATCGATAATAAGCACGAATAAAAATGACAACTAAACAAAAGATAGCAAGGACCGATCTAAGAGTACTTTCAGATACTAAAAACACTTATATATCAACCAGACACAATTGACATGACTTGAATAGTATCTCAGCCAGCGATTATGGGATTGATTTAATTAAGTTTTTGTTATATCTTGTTTTGTACTTACGCATACGGAGATAAACACAGGTTGTTTTAGTTTTCAACGTTTGACTTCAGAACAAATAATACGGAAAGGGGAAAAAGCTGCATAACTATGTATTCTTTTAACGTCATAAAACAGCAAGCAAAATATTAACCAGTTTACCTCCATTTTTCCTTATAATCAAGGAAATCAATGTAAAGATTTCAGTATTTTTAAATTAAAAAAGGGGCAAAGTTGTTTTGTACAAATGTATAAAACAACATGAACCATACGTATTACTTTACTATTTAACTTAATAATGATTTAAGGATTATGTACCCTTGTGTTGATTTAATTCTAAACATATGGACATTTTATAGAAAATCCACAGCCTTTATCCTTGTACTCTAATATTTGGCAATTTGATGACTGATAGATATAGGATTATTGCATGCAGTGCTAGCATTGATTTCCTTAAAACAAGTTTGTCCTTTGATATTTCATTATTAATCATTATTTTACTTACATTATACCATGCATATTATTAACACGAACAATACTAGTTAATCCATTCAACTGTTATTTTTATCATTTCCTTGGAATGATCTTCAAGTTCATAAAATTACTTCTGTAGAATTTGCATAGAATCGAATTGCCTAAATACCGTGACTTAAATAACTATTTAATTTTAATTGCGGGGTATTATCAATTATGACTGGATTCGGCAATTTGCAATAAAAAATTCACGATGTTTCACGAATTTGAACCATAACATTCACAAACAACATCATCATCATTACTGATCAGTACCTCATCAACAAAACACATATATTGATATGTGACCTCTGCATATAATGTTCTGACAACTGCATATATTGTTCCGACAACTGAATATAATATTTTGATCTCTGCATATGATGTTTTAACCACTGCATATGATATTCCAACTGTATATAATGATGTGACCACTGCATATAATCTTATCACGACTGCATATAATGTTGTTACCACTGCATATAATGTTGTGACCACTGCATATAATGTTCCGGTAACTGCATATGTTTGCACGACTGCATATAATGTTGTAACCATTGCATATAATGTTGTAACCACTGCATACAATGATGTGGCTACTGCATATAATGATGTGACCACTGCATATAATGATGTGACCACTGCATATAATGATGTAACCACTGCATATAATGATGTGACCACTGCATATAAAGATGATCATCAGCATAAGGCAGTCGTGTTATGTTTATTTGCCACAAAGTACTATTTTTCTATTAAATGCAATGAAACAGTAAAGTAATAATGCTTTGCATCAAGTTTCCCCTTGGTATATGTACAAAATGACCTATCTCTATTATTCATTATATCTGTAGTTTTGATACAATTGAAGTTTGAAAATGTTCGTACAAAAATGGCTACAGAAGGGGTCATAAACCTTAAGATTTGTTTTAATGATACAACTTGTAGCTACATGTCAATAAAATCATCATAGATACCCGGATTGAAATTTTGTATTTGCGCCATTCGCGTGTTTCGTCTACAAAAGACTCATCAGGGACGCTCCAATAAAAAAAATTAAAATGCCAAATAAATGACGACGTTGAAGAGCATTGAGGGCCAAAAATATGCTAAACGTTTTTCCAAATACAGCTAAATTAATCTAATCCTGAGATATGCACCGTCATCAAAATAATACAAATTTTACGTTGCTGACGTATGAAATGAAACAACCAAAGTTATTAACTCCAAGTAAAATAGATGACATTACAAAAATTTGCAAACAAATAATAACATATTCTTTCAAATTCTTTTGAAACTGAAACTGCAAAATTAAAACAGTGTTATTGTGAATTAATAAACCGTATGTCAGTCTTAAAATGGTCTTTTTTGAAAAATATCTAGTGTACAGTAAAATCAGCAGCAATGGAATACTATTTAAAAGCAGCTGTCATAAAATTATCTTAACAAAGAGTATGAATTTATATTTGGTTTATTTATTGATAGATTGGTGATTGCTTTGCGCCGCATCAGCGCATAAAGGCTATATATAATTGCGAGGACTATAACAAATGTTTTAACAAAATGCAGTTCCTTACAATCAGACAAAAGATCTGACAATATGCTTAAACTTTAGTTTGAACAGATATCACTTTACAAATAAAATTTCATTAATAAGATAACATGATAAAATAACAAGATAAATACCAATACAGCATATTTATATTTTCGAATGTATTCAAATTTCTTTAAGATATCAAATAATTGTAATGTAATAATACTGTAGATCATACACATTATCTACATTAAAATGTTTTCTCCGAATGTCTGAACAAACAATACTTCAATAAAAAAAATTAATTGTATGCTTGCACTAGCGAGTTACACATTGCTACATATTTTTTTGTCGTATACTATTACCAATACGGCATCTCTAAACAACAAACTTCATCTTTCCTGGATTAAACGCTACGAAAAGGTTTGCCTGCATTTGGTTTTATTTCATGCTCCTAATTGTTGTTACAATAATTACAGACATTGTTCAATTTTCCAAAACATTCTTTGATATAAGTTTAAAAATAGGTATAAGGTATTTCACAAACAATTATATAGTATGTCGTTCAGGACATGCTATGCCTCTTAGTTTACAACTGTGACCTCGCTCCACTAAATATTTATATTGAGATTTCAAGCACTTTAATTGAACATTCGTTCAAGTGTTTTAGTAGAAGATATTAGCAAGCAATATCGAGGGAATTGTGCAAATGATGATACAAGAATGGAAATTACCACAAAGCATCATTATTATATACTTTTTGAGAAATAACTGCTGGCCATTAAACAAAATATTTTTTTCAAGATGGCCAAGGCCATTTTCTAAAATGCCTGTTTTCTTCAGTTTGAAAATACTGATTTTTATGGAAAAACTTTTCTTTGAACTTCTTTAAGTAAAAACCAATTATCGGGTTTGGCCGCTACCTTCCTTAAATCACATATTTATTAAAAAATGAATATTTGACATATATCCAGTATTTGCGCATGCGCGAAAATGTTACAAATTTCTTTCAAAATCATTTGAACTATTTCCTATATATTTAGTGTTTTTGGATTTCTAATGATATTATGAATTGGTTTAATAACATTTTTCAAGGTTATGATACACATGTGTTTAACACTTTTGCGCATGTGCAAACTATTTAAAGACATCAAAAGCGATTTTTAAGCACTACCAGGCAATTCTCAGGTATTCGATGGATAAGGCGAAAATGTGGTGAATCCCGGAGAAACATCAATTGTAACTGCAAATGAGCCACTTTTGGAAATGCCTAAGCAAATTCACTGGGAATGGCCTGATTTTTACGGAAAAGCAAGTTTGTCGTCATGTTTGGTTGATTGCAGATTGAAATGACTTGTTATATAAAACTCTGGGTGATATATTGCATGATAGAGGACGGAAATGTTGTCTTACTGAAGCCAATATTGCAACACCAAGAACAGCAGATTCTTTTTATATATGTGCAAATGTACCTAGTAATAGACAGACGCATCAGACAACTGCATGTATTTTGCTTGAACTGTTAATTTCGGATTATGAAAGCTATACTCAGAATGTATAATTATGTCATGACTCTGTGACGTTCAATGATTTTAAAGACTGGTGTATAGAGTCATCGCGACCACAGTTTCATTCCTGGCGTTCAATTATAAATTAAGAACTTCTTCTGATTTTGGTATTATCCTCATTTCATAAGTGAGATTTCGTGCTGTACAAACAGTCCATATAAAGCATGATAGCGTATTGTTTTAGGTCGTGATCGTGTGAATTATGCTCGATCGTTACCGACCCGTCTCCAAGATATGACTTCCCTTCCCGAAAATCACCCACAGGTGGCAATGGTATTTGAAAATGATAATTTCACTGTATGTTAGACCAGCAAATTTCTTTCTTTAATATAACACAATTGATCAGACACAAAAACAGAATAATGCAATTGTGAAGGACGATGTTGGTGCCGTAGGATTAACCGAAGATCCAATTTAGACAAATGGGTGGTAGCTTGACCAGAAGTCGGTATACTAGAAGGTGAATTTGAAAGATATTGTGGTTTGGGTCATTCGATAATAGATGAACGAACTAATGAAGACTCTACGAAAACACAAATAGATTTCTTGAAACAGCTTTAAAGACTATGTAAAGTGATGAACGAGCTTGGAAATTCATTTCTAGAAGAGTCGTCAGACTGTAAAAAATATACTCCATTTAGGAAATTGTTGACAGGTAAGATATGTAAATAAACTCCCAAGATATTGGTCAAAACAATACAAAGAACTTTGAAGAAAATGCAAAACGAAGGAGAACCCGCTTTTTAGAACCAAATAAAAGAATTACTTCTTATTTTGTCCGCAAAATGAGACTAGAGAACCTTAAAAGTGATTGCTATTTCTTTTCTAGACTTTTCATTTCTTGTCACAGTAGACAGTTTTACTTGAAATATTTCTTTATAATAGGCACAACATTTGCAAGCTTTCGGATATATTGTAAATCACAAGATTCCAAGATTTCATGCATAAGATCAAAACTGCTACCAGAGGAGATTTCGATAAATGCTTTACTGGTTGATAGTAGATATTATCAGATCCACTATAATGAGCCTAGTATTGTCACAAACAAAACAAACAAACAAATAATTTATTAGAGTCTCAACTCTTTAAAACATTTGATATACAACACAATATAAAAACACAGATTAAAATACATTTATATCACATCTATTACATATATCAATATATCTTAGCATAAAACACCATACTATTAAAAACAATTATACAAAAGAAAACAAACAACATTATAAACACTTATTACGAGTATAAAATACACTTTCTCTTAAAAAGTACTTCATGGCAGATTTTGGCTGTAAAATAACAAACTCTATCATCATGAAACATAAATAAAAACTTTTCTTCATTACTTAAATTACTAAAACTACTTTTTATATTACATATACTGTTAAAAAATATCGTTCGCAAATCTGCACATTTGAAGTCCACTCGAGTAAGAAAAAACCAAATAATCAAATGTGTAATATGTAATCTCTATCATTTGTTGTTTTTTTTTAAATTGATTTAAACTGTTTATTCACCTTCCTGAGATAACGATTTTTTTGAGTGTAAAATCCTTAAAGTCATACAGTACAAATGCATAGTCAATAATTTGTATGCCTAATAAGTAGAGAACAACAGTTGATCGATGTGAATTTATACATTTTAAAACATTGCACAAATCTGTGATAAAATATGGAAAACAATTTATTTAAACAGACATATTTCACTTTCTTCTTGCGAAAAAAAACCCATCGAGATTCTCCAAGAAATAATTTAAAAAACCTGTAGAACAAGTCTAGAATGATTGAAGCATGTTTAAATCAGCATGCATATTTATAATATACTATCAAGAAATGTGGACGAGTTGAATGTTTATATATATGTAGCCAACATTTCGCCATCTTCGATGTCGTTTGCATTTGAATTCAGATATTTTTTTTTTACAGTAGCTTCTGATAATAAAGAAATTTGAATCTTTAGCAAACTTCGATATCTATTTTATATTTTGCTTATATTACTTATAAATAGGTCTATGACATAAAGAGATAGTCCAAGAAAACAAAATCAATCATCAATAACTTTGTTCAATCCATGAAACCTGAAGAGAAGCTTTTACATGTTTAAAAGAAGATACATTGTAACAACTGAAGCAATGTTTATAAACATATTCTGTTTATTTGTATTATTTTTTCTAATAGATTTGAATTTGGTTTGAACGATTAATATTATAATTTGAAGCGTTAATACAACAACACCAAATAATATCCAAACACCTATATTTACATGTTCACAAGTATATGCAGTCTTTGCATAAATAGTTTTTTTTAATTGTAGAGGTGTATATGTTATGGTAATAACATTCAAACGCATTCTATTATGCTTCACGGCAACAACAAAATAATGAAAAAAATGAATGTTTTATCACTTTTCTACAACAAAATACATTCAATATTATATTGCAATATATGTTAATTAAGGCAGAACAATCCAAAATTGCAATTTTATAAAAAGGACTAATGAATATCCGGATGACAATATCATTTAAAGAGTAGACTCGTGCAATAAATTTGATTGTTGTTTTCTATTTAAATGTCAAGTCTTTTCATTACTGAATGAAACGTGTCGTTCTTGCATAGACTGCAAACTCAGAGTCTTTCGATTTATCGTCTAACATGATGAATGATTGCATGCTGCATAAATCAAGCGATATTCAATTTCTTGGTAAGATTTGCATATTTTAGGTTGCTGATTATAAATTGATATAAAGTTAAAATATTATCAATATCAAACACATAATGTTTGAGATACAATGGATAATCGTAGGTGTGCATGTGTGTAAAGGATTCAGCTACATTATTAGGGATGTGATTGATTGTCAATAAGACAACTATCCAACCTTATTCAAAATGATGTATTTTTGACAACAACGAAAAACTCATTATAAAAAAAATTAAGGAAAAGGTTGACAAATAATGTTAATACTTTTTTCGATCAATACCAAAACATACTAGTTTTCTTTTAAACCATATGAAACTAGCACATTATTCTCAAATGAAAATAGAAAGTGAATCTTTGCAATGTCAAAAACTTCTATGTTAACATAAATAATATAAAAAAAAGGAAAAACCGCCATAGTTAAGTCGAGCTTTATGTATGCTACCTTGTTTCGGATCCTAACTAACAGTATATAAACGCTATCATGTGTTATTAAAACAATATATATATGACTAGGACACACCAGCGATATCGCGGGTCCGTGACTAAATTTGAGGTATTTAAACTACCGATATTTGTAAGCCTTATTTTAAGCTGGATTTTTAGTACTAGTATTGTCATCTGATTAAGTTATGTTGATTATAAGATGCAATTATATCTTCTTTAAAAATATTTCTGTTTGAACCCGTCGACCTGAAACTTATCAATGATTGTTAATATTAATTATTTGGAAAACAAAATGACCTGGAATGGAGTCATTCTTAATCAACAACATTATCCCATATTGGTTTAAATACAGTTAAATTGTTTATTTGCCGTTTTTACGTCATACCGGCTAACAAATTGGAAACTACCTACACGTCTTATGTTAAGTCTAGATTTTTACTATTCGTATTGTCAATAAAGTCATGCAGGTGAATATACTATCGGTTTCGATATCGGATTAAATCCGAAACTTGTTTTAATTATTGGCAATAGTAATTATGTGGAAAACAAAAGTGTCTGGAATGGTGTAAATTTTAATCGCCTCCATTGTCCTATATTAGCTATTATATATAATGTTGAATTCTTTGATTTGTCGTTTTCCCCATGACGGCTAACAAATTAGACCTCGTTATTTTAGTATTATAGATTGAAATAAATGGACAATACGTATTTTTAAAGAGACAGTTTAAGTATATATAAACATTGAGTTTATAGAAAAAGATAACCAAAAAACACGTTTTATTCCATTACAACTCTCTACAATATGTTTATCATTCATCATAGCTATTTTTTACAAATCCTTAGGGCATCACTAAATAAAACTAATAATATAGGTACACATATTATACCAATACCGAAGTAGCCGATTACTGCTGAAGACATTCTGTTATCCGGTGCTGAAATCTTTTTATTTCGAAACGCAGACGTTGTTTTTGCGTCTGTTATTAAATTTTGACGAGTAGTGTCCAAATCAGTCTTCAGGATCAAACGAAGTTCGTCTCTCGATAAATTAAGACCGTTCAAATGACTCCATTTACCACATATACAATTTTGTTGCGTACATTTTGTGTTTACTGAAGAAGGAGTTGTTGTCCCTTGTTTGATCTTTTGTGTCGTTTGAAATTTTTCTGTAAAGAAAATTATATGATAAACGAAGAGTTATGATCTCTTACCTTATGGATAAATACAACAGAAAATGCTCATTGCAAATCAAGAATTTGTCGTTTGATTTTGTCAGTTTTTTTTTTATGGACGTCACTTTTTGGAATTCACCATGGAGTTCAATATGATTGTCTTTCCTGTTTGCAAATATATTTTTCAGGGATTCATACTTAAAAAATGCACATGGTCACCGCGTTATCATCTCTATAACAAATTTAATTGAAGTAATCTCTTTTTTTTTTTTTTTTTAGAGAAATACAATCACTATTACTATATAAAGTAGCTGTGCCTGCCTTTGTGTAGCGACAACTGCAATTTATACCCTGTCCTTCGGATTTCTCATGATTAAGAAATACCAGACTATAGAATATTTATAAAGTGCCTAGAAAATCAACCTAAAATTGTTAGAGTCGATCTGATACAGAATTGAAATGTTTTCGTTTGTTAGATTCTGGTAATGAGATGACCGCTGTAGTTCAATCGAGGTATATGTCTTAAAATGGGGCGAAAGAGGTTGCATCTCACACTTCTTGTGCAGAGAGATATCCAAATGGGAACAAAGCAAAAAGGTCTTGATTGATAATGGATAGAAAAGCATCGAAAATATACATGTATGTATGAAATTAATTAATTTAACTCCTTACTTCTTAAATTTAACTACTTTTTAAAGGGAATCCGACTGGTATGAAAATTAGGAGGTCGATCTAGGGAGGAGCACAGTTTATTCCCATTGGAATGCGGACAACTAACTGGAAAATAATACCGTCAAATTCAACAAATGTGATTGTTAAATTAGAAACTGTAGCTTACTGATCACTAGTCCTACTGTGTAGCGTGTTTTATCTTATGATTGAAATTCAAAAACAATTACTGCATTGTATTCCAAAACCATAAATTGGAAGCGTTTTTTTAGACTTTTAAAAACATTATACTTTAAATGATTAGAAGTATCTCATGATAACAGAATAAAGTGATATATCTCATGTTTCAACACTTATCTACGGAGCCCTGCTGTGGACATGCAAAGAAACAAAAATATAGTATGCATAAAAAAAATAATATGTTGTGCGTACAGTTTAAATATATTGTGCGCACATCATAGTAAACTGTGCGCACAAAATAAGTAAACAGTTTTCACTTGACCTTGAGCTCATCTCATGGATTAGTTTAAACATATTTATTTATAGTGAATTGGGAAACACGTTTTGCAACTTATATTAATCCCTTTCCACTTTACGGGTGCGAGTGCTGCCTTGTAGCGGCATTAGCCTACTCTTTTTTGAAATCTACAAGGGTGTCTTTAACGTGCAAGAGATATGGCTCTCTCTTAACAGGGGTCAGTCATTTATCGTCCCCTTCCGACGGACTATCATCGTTTCCTCAAGACCATACTCGCAGATGGTGTCAAGGGAGAGCCGAAAATTGAGTTCCTGAAATTTTCATCCCAAACGGGAATCGAACCAGGAACCTTTGTGTTAGTAGTCCGATGCACTAACCACTACACCACGGCTCTCTAATGGATCATTTAACAAGGTTAAGTCGAGATCTCAGATACCGTATGCAATAGTTCTTCTATATATGGTTGTTTGGAACGATTTTAATATCCACATGTCGATCTGGCAGGTGTCATCTGACCTTGACCTAATTTTCATTGTTGGATAAACAGAATAAACTTGTTTTGTTTTGGTCTATTTAGAGGATACTATAAGTATTTAGTTTAAAATAATTTGTGTATGGAATGCTTTTATGGTGGATTTGTCTATCTGGCAGTAATCATCGGACCTTGATCTTATTTTCCCGATTTATTGGTCCATGTTATTTGATTCTTGTTTTGTCTGTTTTTCAGACATTATAAGGAATATGTCAACTATATTTGTTTGATGGAATGATTGTAAGGTTTATATATATATATTTGTCTGGTCGGTATCATACTTTTAGCTATTGGTTAATTTAATTTGCTGTTGCAATGACTGTATGGCTGTCCGAAAGGGTTAATCTTACCTTGACATTATGAATGTTGAACATGAAATCTTAAAGGTAATTTAATGTAATGCCTAGGGTATAGACTTTTTTTTTAAATTTTCAACATAAATTCAAATATGAGTTCAAGAACAGGAGAGACGTTTCAGTGTAAATCCATTCTTGTTTTTAAAGTATATCTTTGCATTCTTGTATATGAGAAGTCAGTTGGATGTGGTTTGAATGATAATATCCTAGACCATGGAACATAATTTCAATTTTTTGGCAATTGCATTTAAACTAGCTTCCAGTACTTACAGAGCGGTACTTTGGTTTTTTTTAATTATCAGTTTTGTGTCTTCTTGATATGATGAATACTACCATTTCCATCTATTTTTAGAAGTTATATTCTTTTTGTTTTCTAAAGTTTCAGCTTTGTCACAGTTTTGTAGATGATTGCTCGTTCATGAACATTTTTAAACTATTACATTTTATGTAAGCCTGTTTCAAGTCGGGAGTCCGTATTTCAAGGCTTGCATCGATACTCGTCGGGTAGATTTTTATCAAATATAGTAATCTTTAGTACAAAATGTGTACACGTGTGTACCAAGTTTTAAGTCAATTTGACCAATTTTTACACCTTTACAGTGATATCTTCCGTGAAACCACATACTTTATAATGACCTTATTATATCGTCTAAGAGGCATACCATCACCAAAGTCGTGAATTGAGCACGCTCTAATGCCAAATCGGTTGCAAATCGTACCAAAAAAACACCGATACAAAGTGGCATCTTCAAACGCATATGTTTGTAAACCCAGTTTCAGACGATATCAACGTAGCTTCTTCATATTCGTTTCAGGTATCGATAAGAAACAATGCAGTGATGATTTTTTTTATAAAAGAAAAAGTCTTACCATGTAATCTAGTCCCATTTCAAAAGACACCCTTATGATTAAACTCATCATAGATACCAGGACTAAATTTTGTATATACGCCAGACGCGCGTTTCGTCTACAAAAAAACATCAGTGACGCTCGAATCCAAAAAAGTTAAAAAGGCCAAATAAAGTAAGAAGTTGAAGAGCATTGAGTACCAAAATTCTAAAACATTTTGCCAAATATTCTCCATCAACTCATTTTCGAAATTAAAGCCCCGTACCATGTGTTTTTACGTTTTGCGCACAATATGTTTAAGATGTGTGCACAGCATATTTAAATGGTGCGCTCAAAATATTATTTTGTGCGAACAATATAATAATTTTTTCTTGACTAGTCCTTAGCGTCCGTAGCGGGGCTCTGTTTTTTTTTTCGTCTTACAGTGTTTAACATGGGATACATTTATAACAATATGTAGTTACGGACGCCATCACGAGTAGGTTGACAGTTATGGAAAAACCTGTTTCACATATGATATCGGATATGTTCCTTACGTCGTTACTACAATCCCCATTCCCTTTTCATGAATAAGACCTACTGAATTTTCCGGGTTTGTATACCCAAATAACATATCACATTACCAACACGATGGGTACCATATGTGGAGCAAGATCTGCTTACCCCTCCGCAGCACATGGGATCACCCCAGTTGTATGGTGGGGTTCGTGTTGCTTAATCTTTAGTTTTTTTATGTTGTGTCATGTATACTATTATTTGTCTTTTTCATTTTCAGTCCATGGCGTTGTCAGTTTGTTTTCGATCTATGAGTTTGACTGTCCCTTTTGTATCTTTCGCCCCTCTTTTAGTCCCTGGCATTCTTAAGAAAAAATAATGCAACTTGGATGTACTTGGAAAGGTTATTAAAGACTCTAGTGATGGTCATGTCATGATGATATTTCAGATAGTAACCTGATATTATTTAAAATTCGTTACAGAAACAGAAATATATAAACGTATAAAACGATGTCATTTTATTTTTTCTAACTATTATTTGGTTAAAAAAGAAGACTTAAAAGTAGTAGGTGAAGTACGTCGATTTCAATTATACTAGTCTTCAATGTTTTTTATATATCCCCCAATTGCATTTTATTCACTTATCAACCATTGAATATGATAGGTATTTCCTACACTATCTCTCTTCTCTGACTTGTTATATTTTGTCTGTATTTCACAATTTGAAATAATGGTATCGATCCTCAGGAAAATTAAACATAACGACCATGCCTATGAAATATTTTTTTCTTTAAACTAAACCGGATATTTTAAATGTAGAATGCAACGAGCTTGTTTTTACATACTTGACGTGAATTTATACGATAGCAGTTCATTGGAAGAGTTCATTAAAAAATAGCCGACATTATTTCTTGGTTTAATCATATTTGTAATAATAATATTACACTGATAAATACATTCATGAGCAGGCAAACTTTTAACATGGTTATATTTTTACTAACTTGTATGTGTTGAATTGTAAACTGTTAATCCTTCTTTTGCACTGTAACTTGTCTTTAAATACGTTGTTTCATCTAACGTTAGAGAACTACTAGGTACCAAGGAATATGTAGATTTCATGAACGTACTTCTGATAGAACCGGTTGTTGTTTCATCAATAAGGACTTCTGATGTTGAAAATGTCAATTGTCCATGGGTGTTCGTGAACTTTGTTGTAGATTCTGTTGTTATGACACTTTCGCTTAACGTTACTGGAAATATTAATCCAGCTACAAACAAAAAAAGAATAAAAAAATTGTTTAATTAGGTTTTAATCAAATATACATTGTTATGTTAAAATCTTGACCGATTCTTTCTATTATTCTTAATACGAAGTAAAATCACGAAATCTCAACTCCGTTGGGAATTTTAAAACAGAAAAAAAAAGGCATCAGTAGTATGCTGTTTGAAATTAATCAATCGTTTAAGAAAAAAACATCCGGGTTACAAACTTTAACTGAGGGAAACACGTCAAATATTAGAAGAGAACTACGACACAACAGAAATACAACATTAAAATGTAACACACAGAGAAACGAACTATAATATAAAAACTGTCAATTTCCTGACTTGGTACAAGCATTTTCTTAAGAAAACAATGGTGGATAAAACCTGGTTTTATAGCTAGCTTTTACTCAATTATTACTCTAAAAATAGGTGATTTATTATTCCCACGAATACGAACTTCTTATAGTCAACTCATGCACGATACTGTTGTCAGGTCATTAAAGATTGCGTATTTTGCCGTTAAGATTGATTCACTTATAGGGTCTTTTCATCGGAACCAAACACATTTATTTAAAAACCAGTTGTTGGCATGACACGAGTTATGTTCTTCTCATATAGGTTATGATGGTATGATACTAAACCCCTCACGGGGTGGATTGTGCCTGATATTCATATGATGAAGACATAATTTTTATATCAGTTTAATTGGAAGTCTAGAGCTGGCATGTCAGTTAACTGCTAGTAGTCTGATGTTATTTATGTATTATTATCATTTTGTTTATTTTCTTTGGTTACATCTTCTGACATCAGACTCGGACTTCTGGTGAACTGAATGTTAATGTGCGTATTGTTATGCGTTTACTTTTCTGCATTGGCTAGAGGTATAGGGAGAGGGTTGAGATCTCACAAACATTTTTGCGCCTGTCCCAAGTCAGGAGCTTCTGGCCTTTGTTAGTCTTGTATTATTTTAACTTTTAGTGTCTTGTGTAAAATTTCGAGTTTAGTATGGCGTTCATTATCACTGAACTAATATGTATTTGTTATGGGGCCAGCTGAAGGACACCTCCGGGTGCGGGAATTTCTCGTTGCATTCAAGACCTGTTAGTGACCTTCTGCTGTTGTCTGCTCTATGGTCGGGTTGTTGTCTCTTTGGCACATTCCCCATTTCCATTCTTAATTTTACTTACAACAGTCAAATAAAACATGTTATTAGATTAATAGTAGATAAACTACATCAAATGCATTTATTTATACTGAAACCAAGTCAAAACCAGACCTTTAATGAGTTATAATGTTCTGTTTATACCTTCATTGTCTGAAACGTTTGCTGTTTTCAGTTGTTAAGAAACGTGTGACATGCTGGTATTTTATTTATCATACATGTACTTGTGGATAATGAGTGTTCATAAACAATGTTAGTGTATAAAAAAGGGCGTCCATTCCCTAGAAAAGTTCGACCCATGGCTATTTTATACATTTAGATAATTTTTGATTTCATTATTTTTGATCTGGACACTGATTATTCCAGATACTCTCGAGTGCCTTGTTATTGGTAATATATAATTTCCTCAAGTTTAAACTTAATATTAACAATCAAACATAAATATGAGTTAAAGTGTTATATATGTGGAATAATGTTTATTTGAAAATAATCAAACCTGTCATTTAACTGTAACTACTCATATATACTGGAAATAAAATAACGTACACAGACGAGTGTTTTGTCTGCAAACGACTAATTTACGCTCTGATTAAAAGGACGATAAAAAAAACCCAAAAAAACCCAAGCTCTTACATATGTTGTAGACGGCCAATCTAGCTTGTCTACCACATAAATCCGTAACTAATACTGGACACGGTGCTTTACATTCTGCAACATCAGCTCTTACTTGGACCCGAAGTTTGTGGCCACAGTAACATCTATTTGGATTCTACAAACAAAATAAATATATATTTATCAAGACAAAACCTCTAAAATATGGAAATCTTATTGATTAAATGTGTGTAACTGGGGTTAAGAATTATAATTACTATGAAAATATCGAAGAAAAATCTACATATGAGCGGTGGTCCTATAACTTTATTTTTCTGCAATTTATTGGTATGTTTTGTAAATCTTTTTCAACACATTTCTGCTTTTAATTTGAGTACAAATGTACTGGCTTAAATTAAAAACAATCTTATCCTGAATCATTGTAGGGTATCTATATGATTTTAACCTTATTTTATATAATTTGCAAAACCACAGTAGATACAGGTGAGAGCCTCAAGTTCTTTTCATATTAGACTGCAATATAAATAGCCCCATTTGGGTAAATTTTCTTAAATTTTAGCAGGTTTTAGATTTCTTTCGATTTAAGATCAAATTATACCAATGGACAAAAAAATATACCGAAAAGGATAACCTACCATTTTGTTGGGCTTATTTTGTTCCTAAACTGATGCTCTTCTGACTTATAGTATCACTTTTTAATCCTAGAGTAGGGGCATTAAGACCTGGATTTGGCCCAAAAATTAAATGTTGATATCTATTTTAAATTGGCACGTAATGTTTAGAAATGCATAGGTTCGGAGGACGTGTTTTTCAACAGACTGTCGGCATCCCAATGGGAACAAACTGTGCCCCTCTACTTGCCGACTTGTTTCTTTATTATTATGAGGCTGACTTCATGCAGGAACTTCTTAGGAAGAAAGATAAGAAGTTAGCAATATCCTTTAACTCTACTTTCCGCTATATAGATGACGTTCTTTCACTAAACAATTCAAAATTTGGTGACTGTGGAACGCATCTATCCCATCGAATTGGAGATAAAGGATACTACAGATACAGTTAAATCGGCTTCATATCTTGACTTACATCTAGAAATTGACAATGAGGGTCGGTTGAAAACAAAACTTTACGACAAAAGAGATGATTTCAGCTTTCCAATTGTGAACTTTCCATTTCTAAGTAGCAACATTTTAGCATTACGTCGTAACTACAATCCCTTTCCCTTTCATGAATGTGACCTACCGAATTAGACTATTTACCGGATTTGTAATCCCATAAGCAACACGACGGGTGCCACATGTGGAGCAGGATCTGCTTACCCTTCCGGAGCACCTGATATCACCCCTAGATTTTGGTGGGGTTTGTGTTGTTTATTCTTTAGTTTTCTATATTGTGTCATGTGTACTATTGTTTTTCTGTTTGTCTTTTTCATTTTTAGCCATGGCGTTGTCAGTTTGTTTTAGATTTATGAGTTTGACTGTCCCTTTGGTATCTTTCGTCCCTCTTTTAAGAAATATAAAAAAAACAAAGTTTTTTACCTGATAACGTCACAATTACGTCATAATATGTACTTTAAAATAAAAACAGTTTTCCATCTTTATTTCTATTATGAAAAGATCGTGCGCAGGCAAGAAACAACAAATTAATTTAACAGCAGCTTTATTATTATTATTGACATGATCCCACCAAATATAAAGCTGTTTCTTGGGTGCGTACATATCTAAAATATACATAAGTTTTGATGAAAAACAAGGAAAAATTTTACAAAATAAATCATGATTTGTTGCCGTGGAAACTTGTACTTGTTCAACTACAAATTCATTTTGTTTTTCCGAGTACCTTGTACTGTATTCCAGTTTTCAGTTATTTAAGAATACATATGATATCTTTTAAATTTGCAGTAATTTTTTGGCCAAATAAAGGCCTTATTGCCTCTATTCCATTCACCCCAGTACATCCTTAAAAGGGCACATTCTACGAGATATATAGAAAAATTTGGTGTAGGATGTTTCTTGTTCAATCATAAATGAAATGAAATAGTGAAATGATAATTAGCTTTTAGCAGCCAGCTGTATGGTTTAGTTTTGTCAAATTAGGCTTAGAAACATTGATGATGAATTATTCAGTTGCAAGTGATTAATTCGAGCTCATTGAATCCGTGTTCATGTGCATTTCAATTAAACCCCTTAGAAACTCAATTAAATTTTTCAATTCTTTGTTTACATTCAAGCACAAAATATGAGTTACAAATCAAATACAATAAATGACAGAATAGACAGGTACACAATATAACTAATAACAAAAGAGTACTTTCTAAAGATAATAAAACAGTAAAATACATATATACATCTTACTAAACAAAAGTAGATAGTTTCTAAATAAATATAGCTTAATTATGCAATAACTGATTGTGACACAATGGCAACAATTTTTGCATTTTCAGAACAGATTTTTATACCCCATGCAACGAAGTTGCGGAGGGTATAATGTTTTTGACCCGTCCGTCCGTCCGTCCGTCAGTCCGTCCGTCCGTCCTGTTTCTTGTCATCGCAACTCCTCTCAAACCACACAACAGAATTTCACGAAACCTTTTCAGATAATAAGGACATACTATGTAGTTGTGCATATCGACCGGAAATTGCGATTCAATTTTTTTTCTAGGAGTTTGAACTTATTTACTTTAATGTACTACTGCAACAGTTTGTCATCGCAACTCCTCTCAAACCACACAACAGAATTTCACGAAACCTTTTCAGATAATAAGGACATACTATGTAGTTGTGCATATCGACGGGAAATTGTGATTCAATTTTTTTCTAAGAGTTACGCCCCTTTGAACTTATTTACTTTAATGTACTACTGCAACAGTTTGTCATCGCAACTCCTCTCAAACCACACAACAGAATTTCACGAAACCTTTTCAGATAATAAGGACATACTATGTAGTTGTGCATATCGACTGGAAATTGCGATTCAATTTTTTTTCTAGGAGTTACGCCCCTTTGAACTTATTTACTTTAATGTACTACTGCAACAGTTTGTCATCGCAACTCCTCTCAAACCACACAACAGAATTTCACGAAACCTTTTCAGATAATAAGGACATACTATGTAGTTGTGCATATCGACGGGAAATTGCGATTCAATTTTTTTTCTAGGAGTTACGCCCCTTTGAACTTATTTACTTTAATGTACTACTGCAACAGTTTGTCATCGCAACTCCTCTCAAACCACACAAGAGAATTTCACGAAACCTTTTCAGATAATAAGGACATACTATGTAGTTGTGCATATCGACGGGAAATTGCGATTCAATTTTTTTTCTAGGAGTTACGCCCCTTTGAACTTATTTACTTTAATGTACTACTGCAACAGTTTGTCATCGCAACTCCTCTCAAACCACACAACAGAATTTCACGAAACCTTTTCAGATAATAAGGACATACTATGTAGATGTGCATATCGACGGGAAATTGCGATTCAATTTTTTTTCTAGGAGTTACGCCCCTTTGAACTTATTTACTTTAATGTACTACTGCAACAGTTTGTCATCGCAACTCCTCTCAAACCACACAACAGAATTTCACGAAACCTTTTCAGATAATAAGGACATACTATGTAGTTGTGCATATCGACGGGAAATTGTGATTTAATTTTTTTTCTAGGAGTTACGCCCCTTTGAACTTATTTACTTTAATGTACTACTGCAACAGTTTGTCATCGCAACTCCTCTCAAACCACACAACAGAATTTCACGAAACCTTTTCAGATAATAAGGACATACTATGTAGATGTGCATATCGACAGGAAATTACGGTTCAATTTTTTTTCTAGGAGTTATGCCCCTTTGAACTTATTTGCTTCAATGTACTTCTGCAACAGTTTGTCATCTCAACTCCTCTGAAAACACACAACAGAATTTCATGAAATTTTGTAGATAATAAGGACATACTATGTATATTGACAGGAAATTATTATTCAATATTTTTTTTATACAATTTTTTTTTCTTATACTTATTTAATTTCTCCAATGACAATGTGGGGACATGGGGTATGTGAGCGTGCTCACTAAGGTTCTTTAATTATGTTGTATAATATGTCGGTTTATATTTCTTTCGAAGTTCAGTATAAGTATTATTACTACATACATAAAAATAATGATCTCCATCCCCAATACATTCAATACATAAAGTAAATATGCGTTCGGTTCAAGCGATGTTGTACCATCTACCAGTTTCCATAGGGATTTTAAGACTGCATGTTCTTAGTTTTGAAATTCAGATTATTTTATCATCCGGAAGGCGCAGTATATAATTTTCAAGACCATACTAAGTTTTAAATAACTTACAATATTCGCAGACATCAATATTACTGAACAACTTTAAAGAAACTAATCTGAAAGAATCTGTTTTATAACAGGTTTGATAGTTAAATAATAAAAGTATTGATTGAAAAACATATAACCTAAACTTTCATTGTCAAATATAGATTTTATACAAATGACACCCATTTTAGTTCACAATTATCATCAGTATATAATTCGAAAATAAGCTTAAACGTAAAACTACTTAATTCGTTTTCATTTTTAGCTAGAGATTAATAACGCATGCATTGTGCGTGTTCCGTTATTTAAAGAGAAAGAATTTGAACATTCAAATTAAAATAAGGCAAAACAAAGTTAAATCATTTGATTGACTGATTCGATCAACAAATACACATGTTTATACAGTTAAATAAAGGCAACAGTAGTATATCGCTGTTCAAACTCATATATCCATGGACAAAAAACAAAATCGGGGTAACAAACTAAAACTGAGGGAAACGCATGAAATATAAGAGGAGAACAACGACACAACACTACAATGTAACACACACAGAAACGGACCAAGCTTCAGACAAAATCCCACGAGAATAACAAATATAGTATCAAAACCAAATACATGAATATGGGATAAACAAGTACCGTGACACGTCTTATCGCAATGTGAAAAAATAAGAGAAAAATAAGAGAAAAAAAACGACGTAACGTTAAAATGTAACACACACAGAAACGAACTATAATATAACAATGGCCATATTCCTGACTTGGTACAGGACATTTTTAAAGGAAAAAATGGTGGGTTGAACCTGGTTTTGTGGCATGTCAAACCTCCCTCTTTTATAGCCATTTAAAATATAACATGAAAATGACAACTAAAACTATGATTTACATATATTTTTAATTTATAATATGAATTAAACAGAACTATAAAAATTCATTACCACGAGTTCGCTTTCTATTTATCATGTCCTGCTAATTGTTTATTTCATAGTTTTTATAATTTGAATAAAAGATTTACATGGTTATATATCAAATATGAGAATTTGAGTCGGTGAACAATAATTTGACAGCTAGTGCCTTCAAATAACAAAAACCTTGAAGAGTTCAACCGTAATATACCTGAGAGGATATTAAAGATTATAGTGTTATGATATTGTAACTATCATATGTATTTATATGGCCTTATTTCTTTAATGTGGTTATCGTATGTTTTTCTTTGTTGTGATGTTATGCTATTGTTTCAGAAAAAGGGAGAAGGTTTGGATCCATTAAAACGTTTAATCCCGCTGCAAATGTTTGCACCTGTCCTAAGTCAGGAAGATGATGTACAGTAGTTGTCGTTTGTTTATGTAATATATACGTGTTTCTCGTTTTGTTTATATAGATTAGACCGTTGGTTTTCCCGTTTGAATGGTTTTACACTAGTAATTTTGGGGCCCTTTATAGCTTGTTGTTCGGTGTGAGTCAAGGCTCCGTGTTGAAGGCCGTACTTTAACCTATAATGGTTTACGTTTTAAATTGTTATTTGTATGGAGAGTTGTCTCATTGGCACTCACACCACATCTTCCTATATCTAAGAATGTTAACATTATATTTTTTTTTATATTCAGTACAAAATAATACACATTGTGTTACAACGATGCAGTTTAGTAATCACTGGAACAATTATAGATACTCATGGAGTGATTGGAACATTCTATTTCACTTACATAACGTTTCGAAAATTATCATATTAAAAGAAGCGGAATTCAAAAATCTACAGTTATCTCGAATTTTCCGTTTTATGTATATATATGCAGACATAGACTTGGAGAAAAAACATCGATAGACATCAACATTCTCAGCAGTTGGATTGACACTTTTTATTTACAAACTTTATCATACTAGATTGTGACCAATGGACGTAATATTCTCTGTGTATTCCGAGAAAATATCCGGATAAAGAAACATATTAAAGATTTGATTCATATTTTGACAGTTAAGTTGACATTACTGTTTGTGTAAAACTTCTTGTAAACTTGTGTATAATAAAGCTTGTTAAATTTTATTATTAATTTGTGTCTTCAGTTGACTACAAGTATTAGTCGATTTTTCTGGTTGTAACACTAGTTAAAGACATGATTATTAGTATTGTTTACTACTGGAATATTGTACAGGACCCTGCTATTATTTGTTAAGTATCCAGTACAATTGTCTGATTATTAATATGTTATGCCATCATGTTTCTTTTTATCTCTAGTAATCCCCTAACATATACAGACGTCTTGGAGATCGTTTGTCAAACATTTTATACTCTACTTAGGACGAAAACTAATGTCCTAGTGTCTTTTTTGTGTTGGGATGTGTACGATTTAAAGCCCTTTTCAACTGATTTTTATAGTTCCATCTTATGTGGTACTGTTAAACCACTAGTACTGTTCCAGGTTAAGGGGGATCCCGCTAACATGTATAACCCCGCCACATTGTGAATACATGTGCCTGTCCCAAGTCAGGAGCCTGTAATTCAGTTGTTGTCGTTTGTTTATTGCTCATTGTTGAAGGCCGTACGGTGAACTATAAGTATTAATTTCTATGTCATTTTGATCTCTTGTGGATAGTTGTTTCATTGGCAATCAATACCACATCTTCTTTTATATCAGTCAAGTTAAAATGATTCAGCGACGTAAAAATATGTTTCATCAAACAGTTATAAACTGCTATTCAATCAAATGATTACTTCTTTTAGACTAATAAGCATATACAATACTTGTATTGGAACATAGAGTGTATTGATTCTATGATACCAGTGAACAAGAATCATAACACGTTTTTCGAAACCTTTGAATAAGGACGTTGTTTAAGGTCATTTGAGTTTTTCATCTTATAGTTAAGGCTAAAAAATAGTCACAACAAAACATCGCACAACACATATGGATAGCCAGTGCATACCTTTTCTGTCCCTGCATATATGTAATTAGTATTTTCTCCTAAGCAGAGGTTTATGCATTGTAATGTAGAAGATGTAGTTTGTTGCATTACAGACAACGTGTCGCTTTGATCATTCCAGTAACATCCAAACATTGAAAGGCCTGCTCCTATTAAAAAAGATAAAATGTTACACAATATTTAACACAAAAAAATATTATTCATATCGTTATTTGCTTGAAGAATTTTAAATTTAAAAATCTCTTTAGAAATTTGTAAATCACCTAAAAGTCGAATGCAATGACACTTTGTTCTTTTAATTTACATGAGAAAAGGTCCATACCAAAAGCTTTTTAAGGAATTGATTGATTGATTCAGTCCTTACATGTTGATAGTTTACATATCGTTCATTGGTAAATATTTCAAGCCTGTTCTAGACAAGAACAATAAATAATATAGTTAGATCATCTAGTAGAAATCGTTTGGAGGAAATTTAGACTTCGACTGGAAAAGAAGAGAATATAAGACGTTTGTTGAATAAATCGTTTTGGTTGGCATTAAGTAATATAAGACTGATCTCAAACATATAGATTACCAAAACGTTTTGTTGTGACGGATTAAGTGACGCGTTAATTCGATGTCGCACAAATATCACTATTTAACTCTAGAAACAAATGATAAAAGTAAAAGATGACAAACATCCCCAACTGCCATTTTAAATCAACTCATGTTATAAAAAAAGAATCTCTCAAATGATACTATGAGAAAATAGGAATCATGAATATAAACCTTAATTTTAAAGTTAAAATAACAAATATGATGTGCTACTTTTCGAGATAAATAGGGTCGGAACGGATAGACATTTATTAAATATTTAGTTCCTTGGACATTTCTTTCCTTTAGGCAACAATTGCTATGAAGTTTTAACCATTTTAGAAAGAAGAAAAGAAACGTGCGTTTATCCAGTTAACGTTCTCGATTTGATAAATGCTTACAAGTTTAAAGATTCACTATAACGTTTTTTAAAATGCCAATAAATGACTGAATAATGCTTCCAATAAAAAAAATATCTACTGCATTTAATAGTTAAAAAAACCAACCAGTCTATAATTGTTAATGAGCTTTTGATAAGGCAAATGTATTCTGAAATCTTTATGACGTGGTTGTCTTCTTTGAATTTTTGAAATACTAAGGCTTTTCTACCTCAGAAATATATTACCTTAGTTGTATGTGGCAAAACTTTTTGAATTTTGGTCCTCAATGCTCTTCAACTTCGTAAATTATTTGGCCTTTTACATATTTTTTGATTCGAGCGTCACTGATGAGTCTTTTGTAGACAAAACGCGCATCTTCGAGCGTCACTGACGATTTTTTTGTAGATAAAACGTACATCTTCGAGCGTCATTGATGAGTCTTTTGTAGACGAAACGCGCCTCTGGCGTAAAATTTGAATCCTGGTATCTATGATGAGTTTATTTGCTTATTTACAAATAACAATAGTGAATTTTACAACCATGTACTTAAAGATAGCACCCGCAAAGTGGAAAGGGATTATTATACTTTGTAATTAGATATAGGACGATGTGGTATGAGTGCCTATGAGACAACTCTCCATGCAAATAACAATTTATAAAAGTAAACCATTATAGGTCAAGGTACGGGCCTCAACACAGAGCCTTGGCTCACACCGAACAACAAGCTTTATGGGCCCCCAAAATTACTAGTGTAAAACCATTCAAACGGGAAAAACAACGGTCTAATCTATATAAAAAAATTAAAAAAAACGAGAAACGAGAAATAACTGGTTTCTCAATCCACTACAAATAATAAAATTGGGAATGGAAATGGGGAATGTGTCAAAGAGACAACAACCCGACCATAGAAAAAAAACAACAGCAAAAGGTCAACAAATAAATAAATATGTTTAAAAAACTTAATGTCGTAAAGTAATGACAAGTTTAAGACTATGCAACAGGGCTTTTCTTAATGGAGTATTTGTTTTCTTGATTCTTAGACCAACTCTGTTAAAAAGTTAATCGAACATCTCTGGTGGCATTCTAAAAAAATGAGAGAAGGAATGTTCATCCTTGTTTTGCTACTCGTGCACCTACTGATAACCAAACTGGGGTAGATAACCAAGTATGAACCCAACTGGAATTACGCCATCTACTCTCTTCTTCAATAACAATATGATTGCCTGGTCGTTAAGATTTATTTTGTATCTGTTTACATGATTGTAGGAGCATTACTACATGTACATTGTCTTATGTTTCCATGTTTTAATTGTAATTGATGTTTCAATCAAAACCTGAAGAGCCTTCACATTTATTTATGTGACAATGACCATGACTAAAACTCGAAATGAATATCGTCGGGTCGTAAGATGAGCGTGATGAGGACGATAAGAAATTTAAAAAGTTGATGAATATTTCCTATTCACTAATGAGTCTTATGTAGACCAAACCCACGTCTGTCGTATCAAATTATAAGTCTGGTACCTTTGAGAACTATGAAGTGACACAATCTCCTAGTTTATGTACAAACGACGAAAAAAGAAATGATATCATCCTTAAACGTTCGTAAAAATTAGTATAAGTTTTTGAGATATAAGTATGAAAAATATACATGCAGCTAACCCTTGCCTCCTTCATAGCAGGACCTCCGCTAACAATAACGAAGAAAAATAAGTTTTTTGTAAGTACATGAGTAATAAAACTAGAGGCTTTCAAGAGCCTGTGTCGCTCACCTTGGTCTATGTGCATATTAAACAATGGACACAGATAAATTCATGACCAAATTGTGTTTTGGTGATCATGATGTGTTTACTTTACTGGACATTCTTCTTGCTACAATTATCTCTATAATGATATACAAAATATATTATGAAAATTGTTAAAAAATTACTATAAAGGGCAATAACTCCTTAATTGGTCAACTGACAATTTTGGTCATGTTGACTTATTTGTAGATCTTACTTTGCTGAACATTATTGCTGTTTACAGTTTATCTCTATCTATTATAATATTCAAGATAATAACCAAAAACTGCAAAATTTCCTTAAAATTACTAATTCTAGGGCAGCAACCCAACAACAGGTTGTCTGTTTTTTCTGAAAATTTCAGGGCAGATAGATCTTGACCTGATAAACAATTTATCCCCATGTCAGATTTGCTCTAAATGCTTTGGTTTCAGAGATACAAGCCAAAATCTACATTTCGCCCTTATGTACAATGTACTATTTTTAGCCATGGCGGCCATCTTGGTTGGTTGGCAGGGTCACGCCACACATTTTTAAAACTAGATATCCAAATGATGATTGTCGCCAAGTTTGGTTAAATTTGGCCCAGTAGTTTCAGAGGAGAAGATTTTTTTAACAGAATACTAAAATTTTAGAAGAATGGTTAAAAATTGACTATAAAGGGCAATAACTTCTTAATGGGTCAACTGACAATTTTTGTCATTTGACTTATTTGTAGATCTTACTTTGCTGAACATTATTGCTGTTTACAGTTTATCTCTATCTATAATAATATTCAAGATAATGAGCAAAAACTGCAAAATTTCCTTAAAATTACTAATTCTGGGGCAGCAACCCAACAACGGGTTGTCCGATTTGTCTGAAAATTTGAGGGCAGATAGGTCATGACCTAATAGATTATTTTACCCCCATGTCAGATTTGCTCTAAATGCTTTGGTTATAGAGTTATAAGCCAAAATCTACATTTTACCCCTATGTTCTATTTTTAGCCATGGCGGCCATCTTGGTTGGTTGGCAGGGTCACGCCACTCATTTTTAAAACTAGATACCCAAATGTTGATTGTGGCCAAGTTTGGATTAATTTGGCCCAGTAGTTTCAGAGGAGAAGATTTTTGTAAAAGATTACTTAGATTTACGAAAAATGGTTAAAAATTGACTATAAAGGGCAATAACTTCTAAAGGGGTCAACTGACCATTTCAGTCATTTGACTTATTTGTAAATCTTACTTTGCTGAACATTATTGCTGTTTACAGTTTATCTCTATCTATAATAATATTCAAGATAATAACCAAAAACAGTAAAATTTCCTTAAAACTACCAATTTAGAGGCAGTAAACCAACAACGGGTTGTCCAATTCATCTCAAAATTTTAGGGCAGATAGATCTTTACCTGATAAACAATTTTACCCGTCAGATTTGCTCTAAATGCTTTGGTTTTAGAGTTATGCATTTTACCCCTATGTTCTATTTTTAGCCATGGCGGCAATCTTGGTTGGTTGGCCGGGTCACCGGACACATTTTTTAAAACTAGATACCCAAATAATGATTGTGGCCAAGTTTGGATTAATTTGGCCTAGTAGTTTCAGAGGAGAAGATTTTTGTAAAAGATTACTTAGATTTACGAAAAATGGTTAAAAATTGACTATAAAGGGCAATAACTTCTAAAGGGGTCAACTGACCATTTCAGTCATGTTGACTTATTTGTAAATCTTACTTTGCTGAACATTATTGCTGTTTACAGTTTATCTCTATCTATAATAATATTCAAGATAATAACCAAAAACAGTAAAATTTCCTTAAAACTACCAATTTAGAGGCAGTAACCCAACAACGGGTTGTCCGATTCATCTCAAAATTTTAGGGCAGATAGATCTTTACCTGATAAACAATTTTACCCGTCAGATTTGCTCTAAATGCTTTGGTTTTAGAGTTATGCATTTTACCCCTATGTTCTATTTTTAGCCATGGCGGCCATCTTGGTTGGTTGGCCGGGTTACCGGACACATTTTTTTAAACTAGATACCCCAATGATGATTGTGGCCAAATTTGCTTTAATTTGGCCCCGTAGTTTCAGAGGAAAAGATTTTTGTAAAAGTTAACGACGACGACGGACGCAAAGTGATTGGAAAGCTGAAAATGGTAAAAATCGACTTGTGAAAACCATCAATATGATTTTATTTATCCAATCAAAGTCATGTATTTGTTGCTTATCACTCAAATACCATTTAACATTTCACGGACGCCATTACGAGTTGGTTGACCGTATGGAATAACCGTTTTACAGCTGATATCAGATATGTTCTACGTTGTAACTATAAACCCTTCCCTTTTCACGAGTGTGACCTACCGAATTAGACCATTTACCGGATTTGTAATAAGATAAGCAACACGACAGGTGCCACATGTGGAGCAGGATCTGCTTATCCTTTGGAGCACATGAGATCACCCCCAGTTTTTGGTGGGGTTCGTGTTTCTTAGTATTTAGTTTTCTATGTTGTGTCTTCTGCACTGTTATATTTGCCTGTTTGTCTTTTTATTTTAGCCATGGATTTGTCAATGTATTTTCAATCTATGATCTCGACTGTCCCTCTGGTATCTTTAGTGCATCTTTTACATAAGATATCAACTGATTTCCAGAAGTATCAAATAGAAATGATAAAATAAGATACGATACGATTCCAATTTAGTTGAGCAAATATTTATTCAGATTTTTAAAATGGTTTCCAAGATTTTCCAAGATGCGTCATTTTTGGTGAGTATTTAATGATCCGACTTTCTGGAACATTCAATTAAATTATCCGGAAATTTTGGATTGCCAATAGCAAATTTTACAGTATACTAATTTATATTTTCATCATATGCGATATCAACCTGAGCAAACAATATAAGTCGGAAGGCCTGATCATATATTGTATTTAGTATTAAATACAGAAATTGTGTATATTATACAGCATTCTTTCTTCCATCTATATCATCATTACTATGTATCGCGTCTCTTTCGGACTCTCCCATATATTATTATCCGGCACTCCTCGGAGATTATTGTTAGAAGTAGGCAACAACAACTTCCATATCACGGAATTCCTCTTTACCAACTTTAAGAGGACATTCTCCAGTTAGATTGCAAAATACATTTCGCGTTTTTAAATTGACCCTGTTAATTGTTCTCGATCAGTTATAATGACCTTGGAGGCTGTATTGACCCTAGGCGTTGCCTTGTGCTTTTACAAAGTTTCTGACGTCAGAATTCATTTCCATAAATCTTCCTGGATAGAAGGTAAAACATGGCTTTTAAAAACTGACTGACTCAATGAACTACATTGCATGGTGGGCTACTACGTGTTTACTACTACTTAAAAACACGTGGAAGTAGTTGGGGAAAACTGTCAACTAATATCGTGTCTGGGACTCTTAATTTTAAATGTTTTTCTTCAGCAAACGATGAAACGTGTAAAAAAGTAAACTGCATAACATAATTGGCAATTTGCATGTTCATATTTAAAAAAAGTATTCACTGGCTTTACGATTAGACTTTCTTTTTCGCCTTGTAAAGTAGTTGAACAGGTTTTGTACGTAGTTATTCATTGTACCTGTGCATCCATTTCAACTGAAACAGTGAATTTTGTAATAGTAAAAGTTCAATGATAAGTTAATATTGATATCAAAATATAAAAAAGAATTTGTGGTATGATTGCCAATGAGACAACTATCCACAAAAGACCAAAATGATACAGACAATAACAACTATTTATAGGTCACCGTACGGCCTTCAACAATGAACAATGCTCATACCGCATAGTCAGCTACAATAGGCCCCGATAAGACAATGTAAAACAATTCAAACGAGAAAACTAACGGCCTTATTTATGTATAAAAATGAACGAAAACCAAATATGTAACACATAAACAAACGACAACCACTGAATTACAGGCTCCTGACTTGGGACAGGCACATACACAAATAATGTGACGGGGTTAAACATGTTAGCGGAATCCCAACCCTCCCCTAACCTGGGACAGTGGTATAACAGTACAACATAAAAACGAACTATAAAAATCAGTTGAAAAAGGCTTAACTCATCAGATGGACAAAAATACAAGCGGACGTGGCCGGGTACTTACACATCCCGACACAAAAAGACGCAATGAACAGATCTGAGAATACTCGCAGTTATCTGACAGCTACTTCAAAGCCACTAACAACTGATAAAAAAATCATGCATCTAAGACTAAACTATCAATCCGTACACATCCCACATCCAATGGATTTAGTGTAAAGACGTCTTAAGCAGCCAGAGAAAAACATGACCTTGTGCAATGCCAAGTTACAGGTATCGACAGATTGTAGATCCATGAACATGTATATGTATATAACATACTAGTAATATTTAGCTAGCTTTTAATTTACTGATAATACAATCAATATAAATTTATTAAAAGACCTCCGAACAAAAAGGGGTGTTCAGATTTGAACAGCCTTTTTTTGAGGAGGTCTTTTAATGTCAATATTAACTTAATTATTGAACTTTTACTGACTTACAAACCGTCAAAAATATAAGAAAAGTACATAAAAAGCACTTGCAGAAACCTAATTCTCCTGAACTGGACGAGTCTATAGAAATATGTTCAACTTAAATGATAGTTAAACAGTACTCAGACTGATATATACAACTAACAGTTACCAAATTGAAATGAAAACGGATCGATTTAAGGGCATTATATCATATAATTATTTATTTATGATAAAAAATAAAAATTAGCATCTAAATAACACTTAATGATAGTTTTACAAAATTAGGGGGTAAATTTATATTTTTTATCCAACTTTTCAAAATAACGATTTCTTATTAAACAAATCAGGCAATCAAAACCCCATACAGACCTCATTTATAACTGACCAATAAATATTATGACCAACAACTTCATACTATATAAACTTGATGGTTTTTTTTTTATCTGTCAGTAATCATGAAATAGATTCGTAAAGATCAGACCTTAGAAAACACTAAGTAAACTCTTCCAACAATTAGCTTTTTAAACAGCTTGTTTCAGAACTTCTAATCGGACAGACCTAGATGCATAAGGTCCTTCACAATATTCATCCGGTAAATTTTCCTTTTGTTTCTGATTTGGTAATTTTCCTACATTACGTTACATGCGAATGCAAAATAATAGTTTTGTCTATTCAGTCCAATTAATTAATAGATCTTGCTTTATTTGTGTTTTAAAATAAAAACTATGCATGCAAACTTCAATGAATAAAACCGTATTAAACTAGGTTTCACTGGCCCGATCAAAACATGTGAGGTGAGATATATATTCGCAAGGTCAATGCAATATATGAAAACAAACTCTTTAATTTAGTCGTCCGTTATTCCCTTTTCATGTCTAAATGAAGCAAAAACACCTGAAAAAAACTTTTATCTTTCTTAGTTTTATCTATGCCTGGCAAAAAAAATCATATGTTATAAATCGTATTAAAACAGTAGATACGAACCATAGTAAAAAAATATTTAAAACTTTTTAATAAGTAGTCAGTTATGTAATAAACTGAAGAGACAGCACCCCCCCCCCCAAAAAAAAAAAAGAAAGAACCAAAACAAAACAACATACACTTTTAAATGGAAATAGTAAATTATAGCAGTTTACAAGATTTTGTCTTTGAGTGCTAAGTACTGAACAGAGAAATCAATTAAGTTGATTGATTGTTGTTTGCTTTACGTCCAGTAGCAAATATTTCATGCAAGTTCATGACTATAACACATAGATTTTAAATACAATAGGTAGTACGTACAATAGGTCGACAGTGAGGTCGGACGTGAAACTTTAAAATACCACTGGAATATGAGGGTATATTGAATAAGGACAGACATTTTGACTTGAAACAGCTGGCAATATTCGGACCACTCGAATAATAGGTGCAAGAGTTTTAATTTGCCGAGAGCGTTGATCCATAAATTCTACCCTGGAGTCGATCATCCATGTTTACGTGTAGTTTACAATATCATTTCACGCATCCAATTTAGGTTAGATACTTTTAGCTAGCTTTAGTATGACACTAAACCCCTTACGGGAAGGATTGTGCCTGATGTTCATATGATGAAATCATAATCTTTCAGTCAGTTTAATTGAAGTCTGGAGCTGGCATGTCAGTTAACTGCTAGTAGTCTGTTGTTATTTATGTATTATTGTCATTTTGTTTATTTTCTTTGGTTACATCTTCTGACATCAGACTCGGACTTCTCTTGAACTGAATTTTAATGTGCGTATTGTTATGCTTTTACTTTTCTACACTGGTTAGAGGTATAGGGGGAGGGTTGAGATCTCACAAACATGTTTAACCCCGCCGCATTTTTTGCGCCTGTCCCAAGTCAGGAGCCTCTGGCCTTTGTTAGTCTTGTATTATTTAAATTTTAGTTTCTTGTGTACAATTTGGAAATTAGTATGGCGTTCATTATCACTGAACTAGTATATATTTGTTTAGGGGCCAGCTGAAGGACGCCTCCGGGTGCGGGAATTTCTCGCTACATTGAAGACCTGTTGGTGACCTTCTGCTGTTGTGTTTTTTTATTTTGGTCGGGTTGTTGTCTCTTTGACACATTCCCCATTTCCATTCTCAATTTTATTAGTAACTGTGAGAATTCTGTGAAACTGAATTGTGTATTGTACTTTAGTTTTTGGTATGATATTCGGTACTAACGATCCTACCGCTCCCCTTGTTGGTCTCGTGTGGGGGCGTTCGCCTCGAGAGCGGGAGGTGATTTGTTCGAATCCCGAACGGCTCAAACAAAGACGTTAATTAAATTGGTATTCTATTTCAACGCTAAACACGTGGCACCATAGAGTAAGAGCACAGACAGGCCGGCTCAGAGTCGGAAATGTGTCCGGGTCGGGTGACTTTTCTTCCTGCGAACTAATATCTTGTGAACTTACACGATAAAAAAAAAATCCGACTCAGCTTGTCAGTCTAGTAATAAACGGGGTTAATACTCTTATTATATTTTTCATGTAATCGTCCTGAATATTAGTTTTATTTGCCGCTGGTCGTCATCCATTATCATTATTTATTTTACCGTTTTATTATACAGTGAAGTGTTTTTCTTTAACTGGTTTATTCTTAAATAAACTTCTTAAAATTTCACGAATAAAAATTAAAATATGGCAGGTGAAATTTTTCAACCAAAGCTTATCTTTGACGATAATTATATTAAATCAAATGTGCCTTCTCGGATATATAATATTTGACGGTAAATATTATTGAATTAACTCCGTATAACTATTATTTAGTCATGGGTCGGTTTTGAGCTTATTATTCTGTATACGCATCTTTCTATAAAAAAAAGACCGAATGTTGACTCTAAATATTTTTATTTATCTGTGTCTTTGGGTTGCTGTCGCATTAATGTTCACCTTTATCTCCTTTTATTCAAAGCCAAATGATTCGCTTGGGTATAGAAATATTGACATCTCTGGACCTCTCCCGTCCCACAGTCTACCCTTGTTTTATGGGTGCGTTCGTTTGGCTTTTTGGTTATATGAATACGCAGCTTTGTCCAATCAAAATATAACAGGAATGTATATCCGATGCCTGGTGCAGTGAGAATTTCACGCTATCTTTACCTTAAAACACATTAGAGGGAAAGACGATATACGCCCGAGTTGAATGATTGAAATGTGTAAACAACAAGAAAGGTCAGCTAAATCTTTTCAAATAAGTCGCATGGCTGATTTTAACAACATATTTTGTGACTTTTGCTAGAACAATTATAGTAGATGGAAAACAAATATAACAAAACCGATCAAATATAAAAAAAAAAATGAAAGCCCAAAATAAATTGAATCTTTTTATAAATTGTTGTCAACCTTTTTTTATCATTTGTTTTTGCTTTTATTATACCAGTCTGAGATATAAATAAACATGAAACAGCAAATGTTGTCACCTATACGGGACAGCCGTCATTGTACGCTTCAATATATGAGTTATTGCCACTCAATGAAGATTGTTCTTCTATTCTAGTCCTTCCCCTATTAGTTTTGCTGGAAATTATACAATGTAACCCCTGATGTGTACTACGACAACGTTTATTAATGTTAAAAAAAAAAAATTGCAAAGAGAAAAATGATTCAAGAAATGCTTAGATTTAAGCATAAAAATTCAAATGTAAATAATAATGAAATATATAAAATTGGAAAACTGTTTGAGACTATAATCAACTGAGGACAAAATGATTATACATCACTACACGAAGCTGATTAGTTTATTGCTCCTTTGTGTCCAGTGGCAAATGTGTCATGCATATCCACGACTAGATTCAAAGTGGATCAATCTGAAGCAAATGCTTACAAATTTAGAGTGGCACTTTTTAAAATAAGGCAGAGCGTTCGCTAAAGGTAAAACGTATGCCGTAATATAATAGATTTGAACCATAATGATCGAACACGTAAGTTAAGCTATTAGCCATTCTTCCCTCTTTTTTTGCAACGATAGACGAATGCCATAAACAAAACTTCATGAATTTACAATCAATAACAGTCACTATAAGTAAATGAGATATGGACTTTTTTATAAATAAATTTCGATTGCAGCTAACATCTCCCGGTTCGGGACAGGTTATTATTTCCACAAATACCGTCTGATTATTGATTGGAGATATTTAAGCAACCTAAAGCACTTTGAATCAAACAAATTCAATAAACAGCTGCGCCATGCGCGCATGATACGCCCGACGTCTTGTGTGGAAATTTTATGCAATAATCATAAATAGTTTCTGAGACACGGCGGGACATGTGAAACCCCCATCCCTGTTTTTTTTTTTTACAAAAAACTAAATATCACTAAAATAAAATTTTGAATCAAAACCAAAAAGTATACAGATCTTTAGATTAATATAACAAAGTGTGTAAAGTTTTAAGCAATAATCATAAATTATTTTTGAGATACAGCGCAACATGTAAAAAAACCCTCCCCTGTTTAACAAAATACTCAATAACTCCAAAATAAAGTTTTGAATCATCACCAATAAGTATGCAGATCTTAAGATTAATATAACAAAGAAGTGTGTAAAGTTTTAAGCAATAATCATAAATTGATTTTGAGATACGGCACAACATGTTAAAAAAAAACCTCCCCCTTTTTTACAAAATACTCAATAACTCAAAAAACATATTTTGAATCATCACCAAAAAGTATACAGATATTAAGATTAACATTACTAAGAAGTGTTTAAAGTTTTAAGCCATAATCGTTTTTGAGATACGGTGCGACATGTGAAAAAAACACACCCCGTTTTAGTTACAAAGTGCCGTAACTCAAAAAGTTTTAATCTTATTTTCACCAAAAAGTATACAGATCATTTGACTATCATAAGAAACAACTATGTTAAGTTTCATGAAATTTGGATAAGTCGTTCTCAAGTTACGGTGCGACATGTTTACGCCGGACAGACGGACGGACAGACAGTCGGACACCGGACATTTGTATACCATAATACGTCCCGTCAAAATTTTGACGGGCGTATAAAAAGTGTAAATTTTGGTATTTTTTCTGGGTGTTTTTTCCTGATCCTATTTCGGACCCCCTGATTTTAAGAGGGCGTATCTTATTAGTCATGCCCGATTAACTTTAAGTAAATTGAACCTAAACGTAAAGACCTACTTCGGGTAAATAAGTTTGAGGTACAATAAGTAGACAATAGAAATTCTTTGTGAAATGAGATCGTCCTAGGTTTCTTAGATAATTATTTTGCGTTCAATAACAATGAAAAATGCACGATCAGGTTTGTAAGCAATGATACAAGATGACTAGATCATCATATTGCATTTGAGAACTTATTGAAATCTATAGATTCAGTCTGGATGGAAATGATGTATAGTTTTAAAACCACAAAAGAAAGCTGCGCAGATAAGACATTCAATGGTTTTGTGCAATGGCTAAATGATAATAATGACAAAACTTTGCTTTTATTTATATTCCTTTACTACCGCGTCTAGAATCGATAGAACAGATATGTGCTCGTTGGAACGACTCGTAAAATATTTCGTTAAATTTGGTATGGAAGACATCACATTGACAGTAACTGACTTTGCGATATATTCCTCATACCACCAGAAAATCGAAATGGTTAAATTACAAATGAAATAAGCACGAGTCTTTTCCGCGAAATGGTCGAATCGATGATCATCAGAGTTTCGATTTCATATGAGGAATTTAATCGTTACATTAAAAAACAAATAATCTGGTGAGGCTAACAGTATAAATCGGGAAAGAGGAACTAAGAATAACGATAAGCTTAAAATGTTGACGGATAATATTAACACCTTACTTGGAAGAATACAATATATGAAGCAACTAAGACACAAACGTGGATTTAAATCTGAAAGGGACTTGTATCGAGCAGAATTAAGATAAACAAAATACCTGTATCAAATTAATGCAAAATTATAATAGGGTTATTTAGATTCAACGCTACAATTTTCACAAATCTCAACAAAGTTGACGTCTTAGTCCCACATAAACATGAATAACATCATCAATGATTTTATTAAGATAGGCAAATATCCGAGTCCGTTCAAATAAATAAAAATTCTAATATCTACATTAGAAAGGAAAAAAAAACAAGACAAAAACAAAACGAAACTACAGCAACTTGCAACAATTGACAGAAGTATTGTTTCATTACCTTCTGAACAACGGTTAAGAGTTTGAAATAGAAAACAAAAGTCCAAACATACTATTGTATGTTGTTGGATTTTTAGTTTTTTTTAGTGGTTAGGATCAAAGCACAATGTTGACTGCTGTATTCTTGACATTTTTACCTATTATGTCTGTTTGTTAATATTCACGCATCGTTTTCAATATGATGGCATTTGATGCAACTGTCATACAAGTGAGAGGTTAAGCTAGCTATAAAATTATGTTCAATCCACCATTTTCTACATAACAAAATGCCTGTACCAAGTCAGGAATATTACAGTTGTTATTCATTCATTAGATGTGTTTAAGCTTTTGATATTGCCATTTGACTAGGGACTTTCTGTTTTGGCTTTTCCTCGGAGTTCGGTAATTATTTTTTTTACTTTTTGTTTGTCAAGTTGTCGTCGATGGCGTTGTATCCTAATAGCTCATTCATTGTAAATTCGAGAAAATATATAAATCCTTGCATTGTCTATATATAATTTGCCTTTATATGCCCATTATCAAAGTCATAAAAAGAATAACTGCTCAAAGAACTTAAATAATTATATAAAAACATTCAACTCGCGATCAAACAAAACTAATAGTAAGTAAGAACGTGCACTACGTGCGTATGAAAATTTGTATGTTCTGCGGTCACACTTTGAATTTTTTCTATATTTGAATTCTTCAATTAGTAAAGTTATAATTTCATGTCGCGGGAATGAAATAAGTTTTTAGGAAAAAACCAATGGTAGAACTGAAAAAGCCGTTTGATCTTCAAGAGATATATTCGAAAAGCAAAGTGAAAGTTTCCAAATTTCTTTAATAATATAAAATCTGTTCGATAATAGGATACACACAAATTTGTTAACTTTATAAAATACATATCATATATGCGCAAGCTTTGAAATAAAAATCTAAAAAACTTACCAAATCTCACTGAAGTAGTGATTAGATGAAGAAAAAACAAACTACCGATAAACATCATATACGACTACACATTATTTCCCTCTCTCAAACAATTAAAATAAAACTGATATATCAACTAACACGGCAGATGAAACATTGATCAGTTAATTAAAGAGTTCCTTTAATTTTAACTGTATCGATATGTTGTTATTGGATTTAGTAGGCGGCTTACTTATGAAGTAATTGCGCCTTAAATTCATATAACATAAATATTATGTATAATAGTTATCCCACAAGGACACGGTGTGTCTGTGTAAGATCACCCCGATGTCCGGAGGCCAGAGGGTGATCTAACACTGACACACCAAGTCCGAATGGGATAACTATTTTACATCCCAGCTGTTTTAGATTAGATGAAAAACCGTCTGCAATTCATAAAATCGAGTTTAGAACGCCACACAACCATTATAATATACTTTATATATTACTATATGATGTATACCCTTTATGACCCCCGAACACGATGAGTAGATATCAAACAATGTCAACTCGCCCCACTTGCCAATCGGCTCACACTATATCGCTACTTTATAACAAAATCGCCCCACTCTTGTTTACCGACTCTTCCCACTTTTGAAAAAGTGTAAAATCAAATTGAACAATTAGTCTGACAACTCACTTATTAACGAAAAAGGTTTAAACCCCACTGAATAAAGGTCTGCCAACTCGCCCCACTTATAAAAAGATCATGCTTCCTTTAAGTACGTTAAATTACAGTTAGTTCGTATCCAGTCGTCCTGGTGTAGTGGTATGTGTCGTGGCTTGATATGCTGAAGGTCTTGAGTTTGATAGATAGTCTTTTCCGTATAATTAATTATAAGTTTTATAGTGGATTTGACATTCCCGCCAAAATGATACAGAACAAAGGAAAGCATGCATAATAAAGAAACTCAAACTGGGGTGATCTGGTAGGGGTGATCCGGCTTAGATCACCCCTGTTAGAACAAAGGAGCTGGGATGTTACATGTATATTCTTTCAGTCCTTTTTTTTAGTATAACGTTTTGGCTAGTAGGTATATGAAACCTTGACGAACATAGTTGACTGTTACAATAAAGTATGTATGCGTAGAGAGAAAAAAACAAACATACAGAAGGTGCACGTAACAGGAAAAATAAAACGCGCGTCTTTCGTATAAAATTATAAGCCTGATGCCTTTGATAGCTAAATGATAGTTCCTAATGAAATGCACATAATTAATTGATAGGTATCACATAATTGTTTAGAAATTTTATCTGATTGTTCACCTTTGTTTCTGGATCGATATCGCAAGTTTATTTCATTAAGCGTATACATCTAAGACGACGAAATAACAAAAAGGAATCTGTTATTAGACGGAGGTCTATTAATTCAGTAAAACGAAAATTAAAGTACAACGGCTTGATTTGATAATAATGTGTCTTAATATATGTAAGCCTCAAATCTATGTCCTTTTTAATATTGCGTCATAGATGTTCCAAATCTATGTCCTTTATTGTCTGAAATCTATGTCCTTTATTTACTCAAATCTGTGACCATTTTTGGCTCAAATCTATGTCCTTTCATCGACGTAAAAATAAAAAAAAAACGTCAAGTAAACAATGGAAAAATAACAATTACAGGTGTAAGTACGGCCTTCAACACGGAGCATTAACTCTCGCCGAACAAACATTGTACCACTGTTTTTTATGACAAAAGCAAGGTTAAAATTTTATCTAATACCCATGGTTTAAAATAGCTTCATGTTTTGATTTTTTAAACTGCAGGAAAATCTGTTATGAATAGTGGACTTATGGAATATTTTTAAAACAGACAACTAGAGATTTATCCTCTTGAAATGTTTTCTGACAATTCAGGATATCTTTACTCCTACTATTGGGGAGTATTTACAATTCAAAACAAATCCAGCCATGAACCATGGAACTGCAGTGTTTACATCTGGTTTCTGGAGAGAAGGAATATGCCAAAACATAAATTAATACAAGTTTTGACATTTGAACTAAATAGATATCAGATAAGACTAAACAATTGATAAATGTTCTATTGTGATTCACAAATATTTCAATTAAAAATATAAAAAAACGTTTTATTTTTAGCAATTTAAAATGATTTTTTGATACTAGTATTCAAGGAAAATCATATATATATATAAATATATATATATATAAAGTGGTATAAATGTCAATGAAACAGCGATATGAACAAATTCAAAGCCAAACGAAGAACGTTGAAGTTGCAAACAAATATTCATTCTTTACTGTCTTTTCTTTTAGTAAAATAAATATGTGTAGTTTCATTCTTAAAGACGGCATGCAATAATAACACACACACATGTAAAGATTTCAACCACACACATGGAAAAATGACTTAATAAAAACAAAAAGCATATAAGACCGTACTTACAACAATATAATAAATACCAGCTAAACCAGGGGCGGATCCAGCCATTTTAAAAAGGGGGTTCCCAACCCAGGATAAAAAAGGGGGGTTCCAGCTATATGTCCCCATTCAAATGCATTGATCGGCCAAACAAAAGGGGACCGGGTTCCAACCCCCGGAAGCCCGCCCCCTGGATCCGCCAATGTATATATTTTAGCCGGATTTTCTTAAACGTATACTATACTTCATCTCTTGCACATACATGGAGAACACATACCAACTTAATAGTAAATTATGGGAAATTACTTAATAAAATAAAAAAACCTATAAGGCAGAACTTATTAGACGGGCATAAATTTTCGCATGACGAACCACATTGAAAAAAAAAACATTACACAGATTCGAGACCTTATCTTTTTAACGAACACAGATTTGCGAATTGAAAATCGGCCACAGATTTGAGGCCAAATATTTTTTTACGGACATGGATTAGCGATTGATGTGAGTCACATTGGGCATAGATTTGAGAAACGGACACAGATTTGAGGTCGTACACAGATCTGAGGTTTACATATATTCTTTCTTGTAGAAGTGTTTTTAAAAAATTATGTGCTCGAAGCTGAGATTGACAAATTAGAATTTAAATGTGGGTTTCGTAAAAAAATAAATATCAAAACACAAAAAGTTTATATCACATGTGTACATAAATAAAGGAAGCAGTAGTATACAGCTTAATAAAAGTCATAAACTGATTCGGAAAAAAATATATTCAGGTTACAAACTAAACCCGAACTGCATAGTACTGATGTCAAAATATATTTGTTCCTAATAACAGATGTCTCTTAAAACATTATTATAGACAAGTTCTAAAGTATTCTTTATAAAACAAAACTTCTATGTCTTTTTCGTGGCAGTAACTATAGTAAATTCCACAATATTTCATTAATATAGAACACAGACAGAATATGAATCAAGAATAAAGGAGAGATTGATGAATTATTTTTGGTTTGCTTGACGTTTAGTTGCGTCTGGTTCATGCCTGTTCAGAACAAACCAAGTTAACAATAAATACAATAGGCATGTGTTGGATAAAGCTTTTGAAAATGATTTATATCCTTGGAAAACGCGTGTCTGTTGGCTCGGGACAACAATTTTGCCTTGCAACGGCCACCTACATGAACATACCCTTATAAATTTGTTACAAATGTTCTTAACGTGAAGAAAACGTGACACTCTTTTCACGAGGACATGGTTTTTATTTAAGGTCATCCCCTTTTTTCCGGCCTGCATACATATACATCCCTCCGGACGCCACGCAATGACAGCTGGGTTTAATGACGGATGGCAGAAGACATCCATATTATTGCCAAATTTCCATTCCAAAGTCACCATAGGGGGTACAAGGGAAGGAAAACAGAGAGAAAACATTGTGGATGAGAGAAGAAATACCTTATAAATCAAAGCTATATAAATTTGAAATATATTATTATATTCGCGTTTTCAAAATTAATAACCATGACCCTTTTCAATGAATTTCAGTTGACTAGATATCATAACTTAGAGGTTGTACACATATATATATATATTATGATGATTAATTGATTGTTGGTTGCTTTCCGACAATTGACTTTTATTTCATGTATATTCCAGACGACAACAAATTAACAATAAATATAATTAGTAGGTTCTGTAGAGTCGTCCGGATTATGTTCGGAGAAAATTTAGACTGCAACGGGAAATGAGGGTACGTTGAATGGGAACAGACATTTGCCCTTACAACATACCACATATGGATACCTCAAAGAGTTGTTGCACGAGTTCTTAACGTGCAAATAGCATAGCCCTAACTTTACACGAGGCATCGGATTTAACCTCCCCGTATTCAGCGGCCGTGGCTGCGAACTTGTACTTTTGTATTATTCCTCAATATATCAAAGATAAAACAAAAGGCTGTCACAACGACAGCAAACCGGATTTATTAACATTTATTTGTGTCCTGGCAATATCACAAGAACCATAACCGATGAATGCTGAAAGTGAAAATCGTCAATATCAAATTTGACCTCCATTTTGTAGTCAGTATCAACATATTAAAATTTGAAAAGCTTAGATTGAATGGTTCATTAGTAAATGCAACAACGTGAATGGAACCGCCATTTTACGATCTTTCAAGAACCACAACTCCTGAACGGTACTAGTCAAAATCGTCATTATTGAACTTGACCTCTATTTTGTCATCAGTAACAACATATAAAAATTTCAAAAGCTTTGGTTGAATGGTTTATGAGAAAATGCACGGACACGACTGGAAACACTATTTTTCAATCTTTCAAGAACCATAACTCCTGAACGGTTAAAGTCAAAATCGTCATTATTGAACTTGACCTCCATTTTGTCATCGGTAACAACATATTAAAATTTTGGAAGCTTTTGTAGAACAGTTCATGCGTAAATGCACGGACACGACTGGAAACTCCATTTTCCAATCTTTCAAGAACCATAACTCCTGAACGGTAAAAGTCAAAATCGCCATTATTGAACTTGACCTTCATTTAGTTGTCAGTAACAACATATTAAAATTTTAAAAGCTTTGGTTGAACGGTTCATGAGTTAATGCACGGACATCATTTGATGGCCGCCCGCCGTACATCCCCAAATTTTTGTCACAAAAATCCGGTTAATGAACGAATCTTTATTGCAGAAACTGTGGACATAGAAAGTAAATGACACTAGTTAAATGAATCCCATCATCTGGTAACGTTCGCCGCTATGCAGTAACAAGAAACTGTGATGACACGTCGCTGCAAGTAGTGTGTCGGCTTTATTATATGCAGCCGATCACATTCTAAGTTATTCTTCTCTGTACGGTAGACAAACATGGCTCAATTGAACAAATTATGAATGCGTAGTGTTTGTTGTAGGATATGACTACGGCCATCTACTTCACTTTGTTTTATTATTCCACAATATATCAATTATAACATGGACGTATCTTCTTTGCAGATAACCACACACTAAACGCTTCTTTGGACCATTTGCAGATCTCAGATTGATTGATTGTTGGTTGCTTTACGCCGCATTAGATCAAAAATGCTATATCGCGGCGAGAGCTAATTCGAATATTTTTACAATTTCAAGCATATTTTTAAAATAAGACCAAAAGTCCTTCAATATACATGTACTAAAATTCTAGACTAAAGCAAATTGATTATTTACAAATAAAAATCAACAGTAAGATAACGTGATAAAAATTAAAAACGACTTAAATATAATAACATTTTTATATTCTATAATAAATTCCAATTTCTTTTAAAAATGCAACAATATTTGTAAATGGAACATTAAAAAAAAATCATACATATTATTGACATTGAAATGCTTCTGACGAATATCAGCAAAGTCAATACAATTAATTAAAACATGCTTAATAGTATACTTGCACTTGCAAGGTACACATTGTGGTTCATCTTCATTTTTTAAAAGATACTCGTGTGTTATTCTAGTATGACCAATACGACATCTAGAAATAACACACTGATCTTTTCTGCACATAAAATTATTAAAAGGTTTGCCTAAATTATGTTTAATTTAATGTAATTTATTATCATCTTTTTTACTCCATTCATTTTTCAATATATTAAAAACATATTCTCTAATATTAGATTTAAAATCAGTATATGGTATATCACAGTTAGATAAAGGGTCACCCAGGGCATTCTTTGCCTCAAGGTCTACAGCTGTGTTTCCAAGGATTCCAACATGACTCGGAACCCATAGAAATATTATTTCTTTCAGAATTTATAAATTCCTCTTACATATAAAATGTTGAGAATTGTTGGTTTTTTAATTTCCGTATTTTGTATTGCTTGTAAGCATGAAAGTGAATCAGAACATATAATAAATTTGGATTTATCCGAAGAAGCAATACATTTCAAAGCCAAAATTATTGCTTCTGCTTCAGCAGTAAAGATTGATGCATCAGATGGCAAACGGAGAGTTGCGGCTCTGTCCCTGAAGACAGCAGCAGATGCAACTCTGTCATCATCTTTTGATCCATCAGTATAGACAGCTGAAAAATCTAGATAATCGGATTTAATTTCAGCATAGTGTTGCTGAATTAAAAGAGGATTTGTTTTATTTTTAATGTGTTCACGGAGATCAAATATCATTTTTGGTTTGGGAAGTTCCCATGGAGGACATTTGTAAGTTTTAACTTGAGAAACAGATTTTAAATCAAAAGAAGCTAAATGTGGTTCTAAACGTATACCTAACGGAGGAATTTTATTTTCATGTTTTGCAAAAATATCTTCATAAATCGGATTAAAAACACAGCTGTAGGCAGGATTATCTGAATAGGGTTTTAGTTTGACAGCATATTGAAGTCCAAGCTTCAAACGTCTGTTAGAGAGTGAGTGCTCATCAGACTCTACATACAGACTCTCAACTGATGTTTTAAATGCGCCAAGACAGAGACGCAAACCCTGGTGATGCACAGCATCGAGAATCTGTATATAGGACTTCCTTGCAGAGCCATACACTATAGAGCCATAATCTAGTTTAGATCTAACTAGAGATCGATATAAATTAAGTAAAATGTTGCGATCAGCACCCCAGTCAGTACTGCCGACAACTTTTAAAATATCTAATGCTTTTAAACAGCTCGATTTTAACATTTTGATATGGGGTAGAAAGGTTAAATTTTTATCGAAAATTAACCCAAGAAATTTGGTTTCATCAACCATTTCAATTGGGTTGCCGTACAAAGTGAGTTCTGGATCAATATGCAATTTCCTTTTGTTACAAAAATGCATCCCGACCGTTTTTGACGTGGAAAATTTAAAACCATTTTCCGAGGCCCATTTTTCAATTCTTCCAAGACATAATTGTAATTGTCTTTCTATGTTATTCATATTTTTGCCTCTGTAACATATTAAAAAATCACCAACGTACAGTGAACCTTCAATATTACATTTTAAAACTTCAACATGGCTGTTGATTTTAAGACTAAATAATGTAACAGATAAAATAATGCCCTGAGGGACACCCATCTCTTGATCATACAGATCAGACATGGTCGAATTCACTCTAACATTAAATTGTCTGTTAGAGAGAAAATAAGAAATAAGATTTGGCATATTGCCTTTCAACCCCATATCAAATAGATCTTTTAAAATACCATATTTCCATGCAGTGTCATAGGCCTTCTCAAGGTCGAAAAAGACCGACACCACATGTTCATTTTCGCAAAATCATTTCGGACAAATGATTCGAATCCAACAAGATCTAGATGATCAAGAGTACTGCGGCCCTGTCGGAATCCACACTGGATATTGGCTAATAGCCAATTTGATTCCAAGAACCAAACAGGCGATCATTGACCATACGTTCGAGTATTTTACAGACACAACTGGTAAAAGCAATTGGTCGATAGTTAATAGGATCCGTGTGATCTTTACTTGGTTTTGGAATAGGCACGACGGTTGCTTCCAGATTGATGGTAAATCACCAGATTCCAAGATGTTATTCATAAGCTCCAAGAGAGCTTCCAGCGAGGAATCAGGCAAGTGTTTTAAGAGTTGGTAGTGAATATTACCAGGCCAACAAGCTGTATCATGGACTTTTGACAGAGATGTTTTAAGTTCTTCAAGAGAAAATAGTTCATTATATATTTCACAATTTTTTTATTTAAAGTTTAATTTAGTTTTTTCTTTTTGTTTTTTAACTTTTTAAAAATCTTCCATGTAGTTGTTACAAGAAGAAGATTTCGCAAAAGTTTCAACAAGCTTGTTGGCAATATTCTTTTCAGATGTTAATAAGTCATTGCCGTCTTTCAAATGTTTTACAGTGGCTTTAGAATTTTACATTTTATTTTTTGTACCATATTGCAAACTTTTGTCATCGGAGTGCGAGATACTATCCCCGAGACAATTTTTTTCCAGGATGTTCGTCGTGTTTGTCTACAAGTCCGCCGTGCCTTAGCACGAAAAAAAAAAACGGAAATTACTCAAGTTTTCCGTCGTTGGTTGTTGATTGAACCGTCTTTCAGATTTTTTGCGGTCACCTATGGCTTGATCACAAGTGTCATCAAACCATGGTTTGCTAGGATGTTTCGGATTTGCCGAGGTCTTAGGAATAGTTCTGTCAGCAATTGACGTTAAAACTGTATTAAAAGTTAAAATTGGATCTTGTATAGTCTCAAACATCTTTGACTGAAGTTCCGCTTGACAGAGATTCTCAAACAAGGACCAGTCCGCCTTGTCAAGTTTCCAACGTGGTACTCTCTGTTGGGCAGAAGTAAAAAGATGTTCAAGTACTATTGAAAAGTGATCACTTCCACATAGATCATCATGAACACGCCATGAATAATCCAGAAGAAGAGAGGGGTCGCAAATAGTGATATCAATAGAAGAATAAGACCCGTTTCCAGGATGAAGATAATATAAGTATTAGATCCATCATTAAAAATGCATAATCCTTAAAGTCCTCAATGATCTTACCTTTGGCATTATGAGTCTTGCTACCCAACAATGGATTTTGGGCATTGAAGTCGCCCATAAGTATAAATGGTGAGGGTAATTGATCAGTGAGGTTTTTGAGTTTTGCTTTATCTATAATTGAATTGGGTGGAATATATATCGAACATAATGTAATTGTTTTGTCTAATGATAAACGAATTGCAACTGCCTGCAGATCCGTGGTGAGTTGGACTGTGCTATGAATGACGTTGTCCTTCACAAAAATGGATGATCCGCCTGCAGCACGTTCATCTACCTTAGAAAATGTGCTATACATGTTGTATCCTTTAAAAGATACATTGTCACTTTCTTTTAGACGAGTTTCTTGAAGACAAAATGCAATAGGTAAAAATGACTGAACTAGAAGTGTTAACTAGAGAAGATGTAGTTTAAGACCTCGGCAATTCCATTGGATGATATTAGTCATTATTTGATAATAGAAGGGCGAATGCTGTCGAGTTTGCCTGCATTCTTATTTCTCTCACCCTTTCGGGTGGCGGAACACTTTCGATTTCAATTTCAGTTTCGTCCATAAGTGTTGAAAATATGATCTTCAGGACCACACGCAGCTGGTTTTACTCCGGCTCGACCCCTACCCCGCGACCTCGAATCAGAAGACCTCTGAGAGGATGTATTTACTGGCTTCTTTTGGACATCCTTCTTTTCTGGAGAACGAAGAGGAGATGGGGCTCTAGTAGACTTTGTACTGGATAAAGAAGATAACTTCTTAGATGCAGATTAAGGAAGACTATTTGAGGTGGGAGAATCATCTATGTCACTGGGAAGATCCCAGATGGATTCACCGCCCAACTGTCTGATTTAACTGTTTCTTTTTTATTTGATTTCTTTTTTCATTTTTTTTTTGTGATGATAGTGAGCTCTGTATGGAAGATTGAGTTGACTAAGTACTGGTTTTGGAAGATTTTGGTTTTCTTGGAATTATTATTTTATCGTTAGGTTCTGTTTCAACAGGCAGCATTGTAAAGTCAATTGGCCAAGTCATGTGAGTTTGCGTATTCTCGGGAATGAATGAGCGGACAACTTTGCTGGCGTACGACGTCAGGTCACGGCTTTAATTGTAGATTTGTATCATTTATCAATATTTCAATAATAACATAAATATCTCTCTTTAATTGCAGATGATAAGACCCTACCAACGCCGGCGGAACAAGAGGCGGTCCCCAAAAACAGGGAGTGTCATATTGGTAAGTTAATGTCAATTCTTAAATAAGCTCCATTACGTTCTACACTTACGCGAAACTTTAATAGCAGGTGTGTGCAAATTGGTGTTGCCTATTTATTACATGTATACAATCAGGTAGCTCTGATAACTATTGATTGTACTGTATAGGGTTATTACAAACAATAACATAACAAAAATACAGTACAATTGATCTAACTATTGTACACATTCCCTGTACTAGGGGGTAGTGTTGTTATTTGTTGTACGCATTCAAGATATATTCATTATATGTGGGTTTTTATACCCCCGCTTTAAAAAAGGGGGGTATACTGTTTTACCTCTGTCTGTCCGTCCATCAGTCCGTCAGTCAGTCAGTCCGTCCCATGAAACTTTCGTCACATTTTTCTCAGGAACTACACATCCACCCTTTCTGTAATTTAGTATCAACATTTATATATGTTAGCCATACCGTGTGATGCGTTTTCAGATTCATCACTTGCCAACTTCCTGTTTACCGAACACTTGTATGATTTTACACATGATAGCCAAGTTGAAAATTTTCGTCACATTTTTCTCAGGAACTACACATCCACCCTTTCTGTAATTTGGTATCAACATTTGTATATGTTAGCCATACCGTGTGATGCGTTTTCAGATTCATCACTTGACAACTTCCTGTTTACCGAACACTTGTATGATTTTACACATGATAGCCAAGTTGAAAATTTTCGTCACATTTTTCTCAGCAACTACAATACAAGGATTTCTGAAATTTGGTTTCAGGATTTATATAAGTCAGCTATACTGTGTGATGCGTTTTCAGATTCATCACTCGACAACTTCCTGTTTACCGAACACTTGTATGATTTTACACATGATAGCCAAGTTGAAAATTTTCGTCACATTTTTCTCAGGAACTACAATACAAGGATTTCTGAAATTTGGTTTCAGGATTTATATAAGTCAGCTATACCGTGTGATGCGTTTTCAGATTCATCACTTGACAACTTCCTGTTTACTGAACACTTGCATATTTTTACACTATAAATATTATCCACTTGCGGCGGGGGTATCATCAGTGAGCAGTAGCTCGCAGTTTCACTTGTTTATTCAATTAATTCATAAAAATGTTTCATATTTATCAGAATACAACCAGAAAGTATGAAGGCAAACCTCCACTGCCTGGCCAACTTCTTGACCTTTATTTCAGGCTCCGGCAAATTGGTGGGCTCGAATTGAGCGGAGACCGCCATCTATTCCTCAACAACATGTTGGAGGAGGCAGGGAGTCGGCCCCTCAACAGTGGCAAACAACTAGAGGTGCGTAATTGTCTGATGACCCTGCTCATCGTGACCAACGCGAAGCGAGCAGGGGACATTACGCACCTCACCAAAGAGCAGGTGGTGAAGGGGAAATCTGCCAAGGGAAAAGACGTGGAATTTTTGGTAAGTAAATACAGATCAAAATCATAAATCATCCACGTCCCAAGTCATATTAAAAGTAACATAACATGCTCAAAGTTTTTAGTTTCTTTTGGTGATGAAGACAATAGCCATCAATAGTGTGGCAATTGTTACTAAACAATTGATAATCTGTTCAAGTGTCATTTAAAGAAATTGGTACGAAACAGTAAACGCCACTATGAGAATAACACTTAATCTATTAATGTTTGGCAACTGTCCCAAGTCGAGAGCGTCTGGTCTTTGCTACTTTTGTATGGATTCAGCATTAACTGGAATAATCATTTCAAATGAGCACTTTAATTTCCTGGCCGCACAAGCTGCGTACAGCTGTAGAAGTCAAAAAATAAAATAAAAAAAAATTTCAAGCAGCCAATCACATGATAACTACTACCTCACTTGTTTATGTTTCTCGAATGGTGTTGTACAGAGATTAGTTTAAGTATATATGTTTTTTATATACAAGTTTAACTGTCATTTTCAGGTGTTTGAACACAAGGAGGCCAATAAATTTGAAATATATTATTTTATTTGCGTTTTCAAAATCAATAACCATGACCCTTTTCAATGAATTTCAGTTGTATTACACACAAATTACTGCATATAGATAAGCTTTAGACGTTGTTTTTTTTTCTTTAAGACAAGCGGCCGGTGATCTCGATCTCACCATAGAGGCGTGGATGGTGGGCTCGTACTTGAGCAGAGACCGCCATCTATTCCTCCACAACATGTTGGAGGAGGCAGGGAGTCGGCCACTCAACAGTGGCGAACAACTAGAGGTTCGTAATTGTCTGATGAACCTGCTCATCTTGACCAACGCGAAGCGAGCAGGGGACATTACGCACCTCACCAAAGAGCAGGTGGTGAAGGGGAAATCTGCCAAGGGAGAAGACGTGGAATTGTTGGTAAGTAAATACAGAACAAAATCATAATAATTCATCCACGTCTCAAGTCATATTGAAAGTGACATTACATGCGTAAAGTTTTTTGTTTCTTTTGGTAATGAAAACAATAGCCATCAATATTGTGGAAATTATTACTAAACAATTGATAATCTGTTCAAGTGTCGTTTAAAGAAATTGGTACGAAACAGTAAACGCCACTATGAGAATAACACTTAATCAATTAATGTTTGGCGTCTGGCCTTTGTTACTCGTGTATGGATTCAGCATTAACTGGAATAATTATTTCAAATGAGCACTTTAATTTCCTGGCTGCACAAGGTGCGTACAGCTGTACAAGTCAAAAAATAAAATTAAAAAAAAATTACATGTAGCCGATCACATGATAACTACTACCTCACTTGTTTATGTTTGTCGAATGGTGTTGTACAGAGATAGTATAAGTATATATGTTATTTATATACACGTTTAACTGTCATTTCAGGTGTTTTAACACAAGGAGGCCAATAAATTAGAAATATATTATTATATTCGCGTTTTCAAAATCAATAACCATGACCCTTTTCAATGAATTTCAGTTGTATTACACACAAATTACTGCATATAAATAAGCTTAAGACGTTTTTTTTTTTCTTTTTTTCAGACAAGTAGCCGGAGATCTCGATCCAACCATAGAGGCGGGGATGGTGGGCGGCTCGTACTTGAGCAGAGACCACCATCCATTCCTCCACAACATGTTGGAGGAGGCAGGGAGTCGGCCACTCAACAGTGGCGAACAACTAGAGGTTCGTAATTGTCTGATGAACCTGCTCATCTTGACCAACGCGAAGCGAGCAGGGGACATTACGCACCTCACCAAAGAGCAGGTGGTGAAGGGGAAATCTGCCAAGAGAGAAGACGTGGAATTGTTGGTAAGTAAATACAGATCAAAATCATAATAATTCATCCACGTCTCAAGTCATATTGAAAGTAACATTACATGCGTAAAGTTTTTAGTTTCTTTTGGTAATGAAGACAATAGCCATCAATATTGTGGAAATTATTACTAAACAATTGATAATCTGTTCAAGTGTCGTTTAAAGAAATTGGTACGAAACAGTAAACGCCACTATGAGAATAACACTTAATTAATTAATGTTTGGCGTCTGGCCTTTGTTACTCGTGTATGGATTCAGCATTAACTGGAATAATCATTTCAAATGAGCACTTTAATTTCCTGGCTGCAAAAGGTGCGTACAGCTGTACAAGTCAAAAAATAAAATAAAAAAAAAATTACAAGTAGCCGATCACATGATAACTACTACCTCACTTGTTTATGTTTGTCGAATGGTGTTGTACAGAGATTAGTATAAGTATATATGTTATTTATATACACGTTTAACTGTCATTTCAGGTGTTTTAACACAAGGAGGCCAATAAATTTGAAATATATTATTATATTCGCGTTTTCAAAATCAATAACCATGACCCTTTTCAATGAATTTCCGTTGTATTACACACAAATTACTGCATATAAATAAGCTTAAGACGTTTTTTTTTCTTTCTTTCAGACAAGCAGCCGGAGATCTCGATCCAACCATAGAGGCGGGGATGGTGGGCTCGTACTTGAGCAGAGACCACCATCCATTCCTCCACAACATGTTGGAGGAGGCAGGGAGTCGGCCACTCAACAGTGGCGAACAACTAGAGGTTCGTAATTGTCTGATGAACCTGCTCATCTTGACCAACGCGAAGCGAGCAGCGAACATTACGCACCTCACCAAAGAGCAGGTGGTGAAGGGGAAATCTGCCAAGGGAGAAGACGCGGAATAGTTGGTAAGCAAATACAGATCAAAATCATAATAATTCATACACGTCTCAAGTCATATTGAAAGTAACATTACATGCGTAAAGTTTTTAGTTTCTTTTGGTAATGAAGACAATAGCCATCAATATTGTGGAAATTATTACTAAACAATTGATAATCTGTTCAAGTGTCGTTTAAAGAAATTGGTACGAAACAGTAAACGCCACTATGAGAATAACACTTAATTAATTAATGTTTGGCGTCTGGCCTTTGTTACTCGTGTATGGATTCAGCATTAACTGGAATAATCATTTCAAATGAGCACTTTAATTTCCTGGCTGCACAAGGTGCGTACAGCTGTACAAGTCAAAAAATAAAATTAAAAACAATTACAAGTAGCCGATCACATGATAACTACTACCTCACTTGTTTATGTTTGTCGAATGGTGTTGTACAGAGATTAGTATAAGTATATATGTTATTTATATACAAGTTTAACTGTCATTTTCAGGTGTTTGAACACAGGGAGGCCAATAAATTTGAAATATATTATTATATTCGCGTTTTCAAAATCAATAACCATGACCCTTTTCAATGAATTTCAGTTGTATTACACACAAATTACTGCATATAAATAAGCTTAAGACGTGTTTTTCTTTCTTTCTTTCAGACAAGCAGCCGGAGATCTCGATCCAACCATAGCGGCGGGGATGGTGGGCTCGTACTTGAGCAGAGACCACCATCCATTCCTCCACAACATGTTGGAGGAGGCAGGAAGTCGGCCACTCAACAGTGGCGAACAACTAGAGGTTCGTAATTGTCTGATGAACCTGCTCATCTTGACCAACGCGAAGCGAGCAGGGGACATTACGCACCTCACCAAAGAGCAGGTGGTGAAGGGGAAATCTGCCAAGGGAGAAGACGTGGAATTGTTGGTAAGTAAATACAGAACAAAATCATAATAATTCATCCACGTCTCAAGTCATATTGAAAGTGACATTACATGCGTAAAGTTTTTTGTTTCTTTTGGTAATGAAAACAATAGCCATCAATATTGTGGAAATTATTACTAAACAATTGATAATCTGTTCAAGTGTCGTTTAAAGAAATTGGTACGAAACAGTAAACGCCACTATGAGAATAACACTTAATCAATTAATGTTTAGCGCCTGTCCCAAGTCAAGAACGTTTGGCCTTTGTTACTCTTGTATGGATTCAGCATTAACTGGAATAATCATTTCAAATGCGCACTTTAATTTCCTGGCTGCACAAGGTGCGTACAGCTGTACAAGTCAAAAAAAAAGAAAAAAGAAATAACAAGTAGCCGATCACATGATAACTACTACCTCACTTGTTTATGTTTGTCGAATGGTGTTGTACAGAGATTAGTATAAGTATATATGTTTTTTTATATACAAGTTTAACTGTCATTTGCAGGGGTTTTAATACAAGGAGGCCAATAAATTGGAAATATATTATTATATTCGCGTTTTCAAAATCAATAACCATGACCCTTTTCAATGATTTTCAGTTGACTAGATATCAGAACTTAGAGGTTGTACAGATATATATATATATTATATGTTATTCAGGTCTCAGACAGGGTATAATACCCTGTCTGAGACCTGAATTACACATATATTACGGATTACCCCTGACTTAATGTTATTTTCCAGTGCATGTATTTCGGTTGACAACACATATATATATTGAAAAACCCAACCTGATATGTTCGGCATACGTGAAGGATTTTCTAATTTGCTGTGAACATAATTTTATCGTGTATGTAATAATTTATAATAACACTTTTAACATTAAATTTAAGTATTAAAAGTTTAAAATGCGTGATTTTGTATCAAAAATGTATTATTGACTAAAGCACGTCATTATTTTCCCTCTGTGAGCCTCTGACAGTCTGATAGCTTTTGACTACGTCACATAGTAACCGGTGTTATGATGACGTTTTTGAGGTTCCAATTGGGGATAAAAACTTCGTATATACCCCGGCAGTTCCCTGAATATATACTGACATCTCCGTGTTGTTATCCAATCACAAACCTCGACACATTTGTAATCCGTAATATATATATATATATTATGTTGATTAATTGATGTGGTTGCTTTCCGACAATTGGCTATTATTTCATGCATATTCCAGACAACAACAAATTAACAATAAATACTTTTGGTAGGTTCTGTAGAGTCGTCCGGATCATGGTCGGAGAAAATTTAGACTGCAACGGGAAATGAGGGTACGTTGAATGGGAACAGATATTTGCCCTTACAACATACCACATATGGATACCTCAAAGAGTTGTTGCACGAGTTCTTCACGTGCAAATAGTATAGCCCTAACTTTACACGAGGCATTGGATTTAACGTCCCCATATTCAGCGGCCGTGGCTGCGAACTTGTACATCCTGCACAGTAAAAACGGACGCTCCAGTTTTGTCTAGAGTTCCTAGCGACCATGTTCAGCTTCACTATGACTGGGTGAGTGGTGCGTATAAGCTATATTTAAACTTTACAATACAGGAAAATAAAATCTGTTGACGAGTTCATGGTCAAACTTTTATGATGTATTTTCAGAAACAAACGAACAAGCTTGTGCTGAAGTTATCCGATTCTAATTGTAAATATTTGTCTGGAATTTTAAGAGACCTAGAATAATCATGCATGTTGGCACTAACGACGTAAGAGATGTTCCTGTGGATAGAATCATTGCTTTAATAAAAAGTAACATTACATGGACAAAAATGTGCTGTCTTGTTAAGGTTTTCGACAGAGAGCCAATCTGCCTGAAATGTGAGAAGAAAGAGCACCAGAGGTCAGCCTTCCTATAAAATCTGAATGACAGCTGAACTCATATGTACTTACAGAAGAAGCAAAACCCAAAAGAGGGAGCGGATAACGCACTAGGTTGGGTGTCGGTGTGCAGGATAAACAAAGCAATGAAGGTTCATCAGGGCGATCCGATGAACTTTCTAGCAGTGAAGAGTCCACGCGTCACTGACCACTAGGACCAATTTATTGAGGACAAGGGAATGACGGTGAAAGAAGCTTCTAGGAAGCGGTGGAAATGAGGATGTGGTCAGATAATTTGAAGATGTTTATACTGATTTATTTACTTATGACCTATACATGAAGATTGATGTTTTTTAAGATGATTTACCTGTATTATGATGTATTTGACATGAAGTTTTGTGAAACATTCATGGTATGATTGTTGATGTAATTGTAGCTACATTGAAATGTATCGAAACTAATAAGTCACCCGGTCTGGATGGCTTATCTGAAGATTTTTTTTAACATTTATCAATCAATATTTTTTGTCCTGTTTTGTTATCATTTCAGATTATCTTTTTCGATCAAAGAAACTAGTTATATTACTTTAATTTGTGAAGATAGTACTAAATAAACATTACGATGTTAAGTAAGATTATATGTACTGGAATGGGCAAAGTTTTGTGAAAAAAATAGATATAGACCAAACCTGTGCATGAAGTGGTCGTTCTATTTAGATAATGCTAAATTGCATCGAAGTAGTGAGATCATGTCAATCCGAACAAGAATGTGTCCAAAGTACACGGATGCCCCACTCGCACTATCCTTCACCATGTTCCATGGACCGTGAAATTGGGTAATTATCTAATTTGGCATTAAAATTAGAAAGATTATACTATAGGGAACATATGTACTAAGTTTCAAGTTGATTGGACTTCAATTTTATCAAAAACTACCTTGACCAAAACCTGAACGGAGTCACAGACGGACGAACGGAGCCACAGACCAGAAAACATAATGCCACTCTACTATCGTAGGTGGGACATACAAATTCAAAATGTGCTTTGTATTCTTAGATCAAGAGAAAGCTTGTTGCTGAAATTGTAAGTCCAATAGAGTATGGACAAAAATTAGTCACCCGGTCCGGATGGCTTATCCAAAGAATTTTATTTGACATTTATTGATATTTTTGGTCCTATGTTGTTATTATTGTATGATAATTTTTTTCTCGAGAATCTTTGTCTGATTCTCGGAAACTAAGTTATATTACTTTAATTTGTGAAGATAATATTACACATAATGTCAAGTTTTATCACCCTGTTAATTTGTTGAATATTGATGTTTATATTTTAGGAACGATTATGTGTACTAAAATGGGCCTAATATCTGATAAAATAATAGGTATATACCAAACCTATGAGTTTTATTTTAGACAATGCTCATTTCCACCGAAATTTTGTAGATTATGTTAATAGAAAAAAATGTGCATTTCTATCTCTAGATCAAGAGAAAGCTTACGACAAAATTGTACATGAATTTATGTCTAATGTTTTAGAAACATTTAACTTTGGACCCAGTGTAATAAATGTGTTAAGATATTGTAAAATGATTTATTTTTCAGTATTCTTGTGAATAATTTTATTTTTAATCCTGTAAAGATAACTCGCCCTGTAAAACACGGGTGTAGTGTATCTCCTTATTATATGTTTTATGTTTAGAACCATTTATAAGTACAGTTGTAAAAGACAAAAGATATTGTAGGTATTAATTTACCGGGTACCTGTTTTTTGCTGATTATAGTACTGGTATATGTAGCACTGAGAAAAGTATTGTGTTTTATTGATTTTAATGGTTAGGGTTCCGGTTCTTAGTTGAATAAAACTCAAAACAGAGGTATTTGGCTAGGTGTATGGAAAGATAGAAAAGATAACTATAGATTATTCAAGACGATATTTGGCTTCCTATTTATATAACATTTGAAAAAAATGTTGAATATGTGGAGATTTAGAAGTTTAACTTTATTAGAAAAATCATTGATTATTAATGTATTAGCATGTTAAGAAATATGGTATGTAGGAAGTGTTTTATTTATGTCGAAGTATTATATTGATAAGATTGATTGATTGATTGTTGGTTGCTTAACGTCCAGTGGCAAATATTTCATGCATATTCAAGACGAGAACAAGTTCACAATAAATACTATAGGTAGGTCTTGAAATAATAGAGGCCATCTGGGGTGATGGTCGGGGAAATTTGACTGCCACTGAAAAATGAGGGTATATTGGATAGGGACAGAAATTGTGCCTTGCAACAGGCCACCTACGGACCCCTCAAAGAGTTGTTGCAAGGGTTCTTAACGTGCAAAGAGCATGGCACTCTCTTTACACGAGGCATCGGATTTAACGTCCCCCTTCTGACCGGACGTGACTGCGAACTTGATACATCCCGCACAGCCAAACGGACGCCCCACTTCAAGCGTTTTACTGCCGGTCGGGAGAAGACCAAGTGACCATATTTCTATACCCCAGTCACCCTTGGGGTGTTTATTGATAAGTAAAAATAATATGTACTTAGACACGTTAGATAAATCACGTGGTGGTTTAAATAATATAAACTGAAAATTGTTTTGATATTTGATATTCGCCATCAAGAGAGAGACAAAAATTCTCAGGGATGGAAGTTCAGATCTAGACGACTGTATATTTAGATACCTTTTGTTTAAGAATTCATTTAACCACACCATATGAAGAATTTATTAGTGTTCGATAGGTTAGAGATTTATGGGACTGATATAAACCTCTTAGAAGAAACAACAGACTACGGAGGCATTTCTCTAAAAACTTGAACTTTATCTAGGAGTATGAAATGAACTGAATCACAGTTTTAGCGTATCCCGTATCATGGGAGGGTTTAAAATAGAGAGGTTCTTCTTATGGTACAGGGGAAACAGAGCCTTTGCCCTAGATGTAATAAGTTTAGACATCATAGAGCCACCTGCTCCGAAACAAAAGAAAGGCGAAGCACTTACGCAGAATTGGTGAGAATAGACTATACGGAGGCAGGGAATGGGCCGTCCGCAAGATCAGAGGAGTAGTGATAATGAACCACCCGAAGACAAATGATTAAGGGGGCAGATATGCAGCTTGCTAGTAATGAGCCTCTCGAAAAACAAGCGCGGAAAGGGAATACTTTGTCTGATTCTCAGAAAGTTAGTTATATCACTTTAATTTGTAAAGATATTTTTTTTCACATTGAATAGCTCAAGCTACCAGTGTGAAAATAAAAGTCTTGGAGTAGGAGGTGAAATGAAGCAGTTGTAACTTAAATAATTTGTAGTCCTTACGGGCGTAGAAATAACTGAACCGTTACACACATTGAACATGCTTGCAGTTATTTGATATAACATACAAAAGTATAAAAAAGATGATGTGGTATGATTGCCAAAAAGACAACTCTCCACAAGAGACCAAAATAACACAGAAATTAACAACTATAGGTCACCGTACGGCCTTCAACAATGAGTAATCCCATACCACATAGTCAGTCATAAAAGGCCCCTAAATGACAATGTAAAATAATTCAAACGAGAAAACTAACGGCCTAATTTATGTTAAAATTGTATAAAAAACAAATATGTTCTTAAGAAATGATGATAGTCAGCACTTGTAGTATCAAAGTGGAAAGGGATTAATATAATTTGTAACAATTCCAAATTAACTATAAATAAATATGTTTAAACTAAACTTGCATACTTGTAAGGCTTAAGATATTGTATAATGATTTATATTCTTGTATACTTGTTGATAATTTCATTTTTAATCCTGTAAAGATAACTCGCAATAGGAAACAAAGGTGTAGTTTATCTCCTTCATTGTACGTATTGTGTTTAGAACAAATTATAAGAAAAGTTGTAAACGATAAAGATGTTGTAGGTATTAAATTACCTGGTACTTGTGATAATTGTAAAATTTCTGTTTTCGCAGATTATAGCACCGGTATTTAAACCACTGATAAAAGTATTAATAAAGATTTTGTATTAATATACAATTGATGCGAAAGGTACTGCTTCTAGATAAAGAAATAAAAAAAAAATAACTACAGATATATAGTAAGGGGCATGGAAAGCTCAAGGGGACGCATGTAACTTTTTGGAATTAACATTGGTTAAGTATTGCGTAGTTTTTGATTCTAATTCCATGCGTTCATTAAAACTATGATTTATGGAATCTTTCATGCTCATTACAATGTCATTATGAGCAATTTCGTTCAGCACATCATTGTATTGTTGAGTCTACTACATTTTTTCAAAATTTCATACCACCACATGCACTTAAGGGTGTTTTTTAGAGTAATTAGCTGAACGCAAAGGCAAATAATTCACGCATGTCCAGCACAAGAACAAACAAACTCATAAGAATTACAAAATATCACAGTCCTGCCATAGAGGACTCCGGGCTGAAGATTGGGGAAAGTTGGACTGCCAAAAGAACGAGGGTTAATTTGATGTTGACAGAACCTTTACCAATGCAACGGGCCCTCTACAGCTAAAATATGTGTTACAATGAACAGTTGGAAAATTGTAATAATTTCAAGATTACAGCAGCATTGAACCTCATTTAATCAATTATGTATTTACTTGTTTTTCGAGGGACCTTGAGAACACATTTAAAAAATATAATACGTGTGGTGCAGTCAATTATCTGTATAATTTCTAATCATTTGAAAGATACCGCCAGTCTTTAATAAATATACAAAATCCGATTTGATTCATGCAATAACTATTTCAAGGCTGTTTCATTGTTACGTGTTTTCACTAATGCGAATTTATTATGCTCATACCAAGTCAAAAGACATGTGATATATTGTAGTGAAATCTTGAAGGTTATACAATTTATAATATATTGAAAGATTCAAAAATTGATAGCATTTACCTAGATACATCGAATGTTATAACATGGGAAAGTCGTTTTTGATGAGAAGACAGGTGGCACGAGTATATAAACGGATAAGGACTAGTTAGTTGTAGTGTTTTAAAATATCTATACGAATAAAAAATTCATGTTTTAGTCCTTTATATAAACTTTAAGTTTATTCGGCGTTACAAAATTACGAAGATACATGTATGTTTGAAAGTTGAGTATACACGTGGGAAGTTAAGCTTATAATACATGTTATACCCGGTTTTAGACCACCATTTTGTATGTAAGAAAACGCCTGTGCCTCGTAAAAGATATGACAGTTTTTACCATTCGTTTTTTATCTTTTCAGTGACTTATGTATCACCAGACCAGCCCAGTAGTCTGCACATTGGTGTTGACATATGTTCATTTTTATAAATTAACTTATCGCAAAAGTATGAATTATTCGAACAACTAAGGATTTTTTTTTATCCCAAGCATAAATTACCATAGCCGTAGTTGGCACATTTTTTTGAAATTTTGGGTCCTCAATACTCTTCAGAGAGTCGTGGTATAGTGGTTAGTGCATCGGACAACTAACACAATGGTCAGGGACTGATTTTCGGCTCTCCCTTGACACCATGTGCGAGTATGGTCTTGAGGAAACGATGATAGTCCGTCGGAAGGGGCGATAACTGGCTGACCCGTGTTAAGAGAGAGTCATATCTCTTGCATGTTAAAGACACCCTTGTAGATTTCGAAAAAGAGCATGCTAATGTCGCCACTAGGCAGCACTCGCACCCGCAAAGTGGAAAGGGATTACTGCAAGTTGCAAAACTTGTTTCCCAATCCACTGAATAAATATGTTTAAACTAATGCTCTTCAAATTGATACTTGGTTGGCTTTATTACTACTCTGATGAGTCTTATGTAGACGAAACGCGCGTCTGGCGTATTGAATTATAAACCTGTTACCGTTGATAACTATTCATTATTTGATAAAGGACTTTCCGTTATGGTGCAACCATTTAACTCTAGGCAAGAGGGATGTTATGGACTTACTCTCTTAAAGCGCGAACATTTTTATTAATTTTTCAACGCTTACAATCTTCTTTTTAGCTCACCTGATCCACAGGGCCAAGTAAGCTTTTTTATTCACTTGGCGTCCGTCGTTGTAACCTTTTACAAATCTCCTCTGAAACTACTGGCCCAAATTTAACCAAACTTGCCAACAATCATCATTGGGGTATATAATTTTAAAAATGTGCCCAGTGACCCGGCAACCAACCAATATAGCCGCCATGTCTCAATATAGAACACGGGTGTAAAATGTAGATTTTGGCTTATATATCCAAAACCAAAGCTTTTAGAGCAAATCTGAAATTGGGAAAAAAAGTTTATCAGATGAAGATCTATCTGCCCTGAAATTTTCAGATAAATCGGACAACCCGTTGTTGGGTTGCTGCAAATTTTTGTAATCTTTTACAAAACATCTTCTCCTCTGCAACTACTAAAACAAATTAAACCAGACTTGGCCAATCATCATTATGGTATCAAGTTTTAAAAAAATTGACCCCGCCCGCGAAATAAGATGACTGACATGGCTAAAAATAGTACATAAGGTAAAATGCAGTTCTGGCTCATATCTCTGAAACCAAAGCATTAAGACCATTCAGGGAGCCCGTTTGGCCATTCAGGGAGCCCGTTTTTGTTTTGCTTCCCCTTAATTGGTTATTTTAAGAAAATTTTGCAGCTTTTGGTTATTATCTTTAATATTATTATAGATAGAGATAAACTGTAAACAGCAATAATGTACAGCAAAGTAAGACCTACACATATGTCAACATTACCAAAATGCATATGGTCAATGTTAACATTTTTCATAAATATTAATAAATTTTTACAAAATAGTTTCCACTGTAACTACTGGGCAGAGTTCATTGTAGATAGAGATAATTGTAAGCAGCAAGAATGTTCAGTAAAATAAGATCTACAAACACGTCACCATCACCAAAACACATCTTTGTCATACATAAATATGTGTACATGTCCTTTGCTAAATATGCACATAGACCAAGGTGACCGACACCGGCTCTTTAGAGCCTCTATTTTCAAAATTGAATACTAAAAGGTATGGGGAAAATCGTCTCCCTTCAGATTTACATATTAACTGAGCATATCAATCAATGTTGATATTCTTCATTTGGTCTCAATTGACAAACTTTTTATATTAACAGGGAATCGACGTGTTCTATAGAACCAGAAAAAAATTCAATCAAAGTTGGTAATTGAGGCGTTTTGTCCCATGATAATTGTGTTTTTATCGTTTTTCTATTTTCCATTATGTTCGATCTTAAGTTTAAAATCAGTAACGTGCGCGCGGGGAATGTACAACAAATGATTTATAGTCACTACAATTCTCAATGTTTGCCTTGGTGGAAATTGTTCTTCACTGTATTCTCTATTGGATGCTCAATAATAACTTCATATATTCATTATGCTTGGTCATGTATTGCCAATATAAAAGCATCAAACCAGAGAAAGGCTATTCTTCTGGGTTTGTTTTCTCGGCTAGCTGGACGTATAGTCAATGTCATTTTGTTTTATCCCGCCATACAAAGCCAACGTCGCCCTTTCGATGTGTTTGTAGCATTCAATGATGAAGACTTTTAAAGTATCACGTTTTCTGCCTGTCGAAAAAAAACTTCTGATCACTCATAATGGAGTCCGTTAGAGATTTATTGCAAAGTTGAGATTCGATGATGATCGACAATCCTTACTGTAATGAGCGAAATTCCGTACCTTCCATTCTGGTCGACCTATGTAAAGATTCATTTAATTGTAGTTCCTTAAAATATACATGCATACTATATAACTGTTTGAGTAGATGAACTTGCGCACCTTTGTATACTTTGTCGATGGAGAACACCACTTTATCCTTGTCGTATTTGTTTTTAAATCATTCAAATAACTCTGAGGGTTTGATTGTCGCAGCCATCAAAGTGGGTTTAAAGACCAGGGGCCGGTTGTTCAACTTGTCGTTAAGTCTAACGCTGTCGTTAAAATATGCTAACGCTTCGTTAAAATTTAACGTATGGTTAATCCTGTTGTTCAACTCTACGTTAGATTTAACGCAACGTTAAACTGTCGATAACTTCTATAAAATCTAACGCTGCTATAGACCTTCGTTAAATACTTAACGAAGCGTTTTAATTGATAAAATGGCTGCTCTGTTAATGGTACCTAGGCAAAGAAAAGAGAGAATCTTCAGAGGAATGGTTTCACATCTAAACAATTTGACTGACAATGAAATGAGGATAAGATATAGGTTTGGAAGAGACTCTATAGCCTACATATGTAATATTGTGGGAGATAAATTGAGAAGATCTACAGCAAAGGAAACTGCTCTAACAGTGGAGCAACAAGTATGCATAGCCTTGAGGTTTTATGCCTCTGGGTCATTTTTACAAGTAATTGGAGATACAATGGGCTACGACAAAGCAACTGTATCTAGAGCAGTGAATGATGTTACCAATGCTTTACTTGATGTGAAAGACAACTTCATCCAGTGGCCAAAAGACATCAATTCTAAAAACAGGATGAAGTGTGGTTTCCACAGACAAATGAACTTCCCAAATGTTTTGGGATGCATTAATTGCACACACATCAAGATACAAGGGCCATCAGAGGACGAGGCAGCTTTTGTCAACAGAAAGGGGTTCCATAGTGTGAACGTGCAGGCTGTGTGTGATTACGAATGTACTTATTTAATTTGTTAATCTTATGTGTCTGATCTCCTCTTCGTCTGTTTATTTGTTTACCTTTGTTATTATCTCCCTTAAACTTTCTCGTCAGTAAGCCAACAATTCGGCCCTCGATCTTATACGACCCAAATATTACAAGTGATTGATCGACGATCGGGTCATTGTGTGCTATCTTTTCCAATAAGACCGCGCACCTGTGACTCCAAACAGTGTGGTTATACGTGCCACTTATTTATATGTGCTATTTCTTCTAATCTTTACAATGTGGATGAAGGAAAGCATAAATATTACTGTTGTATTTTTCTGTACGGGATCGGGTGTTTTTAAGCTCGAGATTTCAGGAATGACACCCTTTCGGGATTTCGGGAATGACCCTTTCAGGATCCGGGAATTCCTTTTTCGAATTTCTGGATCTCGGGATTTTGTGTTTTTAAGCCCAGGATTTCTGGATCCGGACCCCCCAATCATCTGTATGCATTTTTTTAGGGCCTCAATGAGCCTCAATGAAAATAAGACTGTTCTAATTGAGTTACACTTTTTAATTGAAAAAAAAAAAAAATATGATTATTAACTGGAGTCCCGATAAAGTTCCTATACCCCCTCTTATTTGTCACAAACAGCAATAGACCGAGTGACCTTTATTCAACAGTTCAAGCTGCAGTTAACTGTAACATTATTTAGTACTCTTCATAGAATTAAATAAGTTTAATATTTTTTCAGGGAAATTTACCAATATATCTGCTAACTGGCCAGGGTCAACCCATGATTCCCACATCTTCAACACATCAAACCTATGTCACTACCTGGAGACAAACAACAGAGGACTTGCAGACGGTTTGATACTAGGAGACAGCGGGTATGCATGTCGCCCTTTTCTCATGACACCCTATCTAAATCCCAGAGAAAGACACCAGCAAAGATTTAATAGAGCACACTCCAGTACAAGATCTATTATTGAAAGGGCTTTTGGAATCTTAAAGAGAAGATTTCATGTTTTACACTCTGAGGTAAAAATAATTATAGAATACTTTAAAATATGATAACAAAAAAGTAGTGTGATTGCCAATGAGAATACTGTGAAAGTACTTAAATTCGTGGGTATCAATTTTCGTGGTTTGAGCAATTTTGACGTGTTCGTGGGTTTTTAAATTCGTGGATTTTTGTTTTCTAAAAAAAAAATAAAACCTTTAGAAAAGAAGGTTACACATACTAGTAGTCTGGATTGAAGGAAATTGCAAAGTAAACATTGGCCCGTGTAAACGGTAGTGATAACACTAATTAACCCATGATAAAGTGATCAACATATTAAAGTCCATCAAAGGTGTTAATTAGGCCATAAACATGTCACCTAAAGAAAACAGTAGAATAAACAAATGCTATAGACGTATCTTGAATTGTCAAATAATTCTTATCAAAATCAAGCCCAGCATGAAATAATTATTTCCCATATGTACGAGAACTATATATGAGGATATAAAATGAACACTTTATCATACTAGCATATCACTACTGGAAATCTGACTTTTATCGATCAAAAATATTTTTTATGAGAATTAAAAGATCATAAGTTAGGTTATTAAAGATTAAATAGGCATAATCCCGCATGCAGTTGTAGCTCTGTGACTGCTATTAAAGTATTTTCAGATTTTGCGTTATTCAATGTATTCTCTAGATCATATCAGTAGTCAAACTTACCGATGGGGATCTTTCCATGTCTTGAATTGGAAAATGGTTGTTTTATTTCGTTGGACACTTAAATTCGTTGATAAAGTCATCCACGAAAACCACGAAAATTGGTACCCCACGAATAAAAGTACTTTCACAGTACTCCAAACTAGAGACCAAATTTCTTGGAAGTTAACATCGATAGATAACTGTACAGCCTTCAACAATGAGATAATCCTATATAGTGATGCATAGCTTAAATGGTTAATTAACCTCAGCAGTTTCATACAAAAAATGCCAAAAACTTTCCGCCATGAAGAAAAAAATATATTGAGTAAAAAGGGACACAAAAAAAGAAACTAATTATTAAAAGGATACTAATTAGGGAGCTACCATTTATTGTTTGAGGGGGGGGGGGGGGTGGCTAGTATGAAAAATACCTTTTTATTTTTCACACTTTCATACATAAATTGTCATCCTGCCTCTTTTTTACTCAAACTCTTGTCCTGACTTTTTCAATTTCATACAAGCGACACTATCCCCATAAAAATTGAATGGAAGCTCTGACAAACTAGAGACAATTGTTACAGAAAGAGCCGCAGTTAATAGGGATTATAGTGAACCTGTTATTTAAGTAGCTATCGGTATTGGTTTTTTAGAATGCAGTGCAAATAATCATTAACATGGTATTTTTTGTTAAAGTGGATATCTGCATGGGTAATTTTCCAGGAGACAATATTGTAGATAGGTATACACTTCTGAAACAGTTTATTTTTTAAATTGAAAGATATTTTCCTGCCCATAATTATGAAATTAAATTTCAGGTCAGAATGAAACCAGATAAAGTCTGTCGAGTGTTTGGTGCTTGTGCTGTTCTACATAACATAGCTTTAACAAGGAATGAACCTTTGGAAGATGTTTGTGGTGTACATGTTCAGCAAGACCAGCCAGTGCAAGTTCCGAATTTTGAAGGAGAACAGGATGGTAGACACATTAGAGAGCATATCGCAAGAGTTTTCTTCAACTGAAATACATGTTTAATACACAAGAGTCTTTATTTTTTCATCCAATATAAAATTGTGATAAATAATACAGGTTATTTTTTCTCAAAACACATGCATTCGACATGTCAGTGAATTGAAGGCTTAGCAAATAATGAGTTCATAAATACATGCACTTGCGGTAATATGAGTTATTGGCACTACGAAGTGTCGGTTGTCACGCTATTTTAAACATCATCTCATTGTTAATTGTACACTGAATGACATTTTACCCCAAGTCTTGATTAAGGTATACATTTAAGGTCATCCTTTGGAATTTGTTCGTCCAATCAGTGAAACCCTTGTCGCAAAGTGGGTCTTCCATATACTGTTGGGTGTGTAAATACGTCGGCACATCCGGTTGGAAAGGGGATGTATAATCTGATTGCGTTGTATGGACAAGTGTAACGCCATGCATATTACAAAATCGTGTGAGGGGTCTGGTTATACATATTGTACTCTTTGTTAATTTTTTCTCATCATGAACATGCATGAAATATTTGCCACTGGATGTAAAGCAAACGATATGAACGAATATAAACATACCAAATAAATGCATAGCCAGAATTAAAACAAGAGTACACACGCTAAAATATCTAGCCTTCTTTATTAATCATTGATGTTATGTGGATAGTCCTTAATATAGAATAGAATAGAATAGAATATTTTTATTTCCAAAATTACAGGGGCCATAAAGGGCATAAAATCAGATACGATTGATTTACATAATAAAGCTATATTACAACTGTCACATAAACTTAACATTAACCAAGAAGACTAAACATCGACCAATGAACCATGAAAATGAGGACAAAGTCAAATGACACCTGCCAGTTGTACATGAACACCTTACAGTCCTTCCATACACCCAATATACTAGACCTATTGCTGATAGTATCTGAGATATGGACTTGACCACCAAAACTTAACCTTGTTCACTGATCCATTAAATGAGGTCGAGGTCAAGTGAAAACTATCTGGCAAAGAATTGTTAATTGATAAGAAAAATAAATATTTTAATTCATTAAAAGTTGAGAAAATGTTAGTGGAGTATTCTCTTTGTCTTGTTTCATTAACTCTAGCAACTCTATCTGAAGGTCTAATTTCTTCATCTCTTTTGTCTGCTTTGCCATTTCACCCTTCAAATACAGTACCTGAAATAAAAATGATACATGTAGATCCATATGATTATTTTAACATATATCTTTATATGTGTCTGTATACCTTACAACTCTTGTGGAATTTACAGAAGTATTGCATGAAACTGAGATTTCCAGATAAAGTGTATGACCTGTTGGACCTATGCTTTGGCCAGAAGCTGGAAGACCATAAATTTTAAATATTTATATTAGAAGATTTTCATAAAGATGTTGATTTTGTGTAATTTAAGATCAGTGTTCCAGCTAGGCCGTTTTCAGAGGGCGCGGCGCCCGCCCTTTTCCGAGTGGCGCCCTGTGCCCTTTTTACAGTTTCCAGGGCGCCCTGCCTTTTTTGAAGATCGATTGCATATTAATTTGCGTATTGATATGATACGCTAATTACTAAATTTTACCTGGGGAAAAGATTATGACTTTGTTTACCACCCCAAGCTAATCAATGGTTACAACTGGTGTCATAATCTGTTGTTATAGGTAATCCGTTTATCGGATGGGTCATTAATGATCATCAACATTAATTCGTTCAAATCGAATCGGTCAGTTGGCAATTATCTTTGAAGAAATGTGCATACAACAACTTGGGCACAATTTGCGATGTTTACGTACCGTAGTTTCATGGAAGAAACGTAATGACAGAAAGTTGGAAAACCATTATAAACTCGTTGAAGACATTGTTTTACTTTTTTTCTGTAAAATAAACAGAAAATTCAGACGTATTTGTCATTGACTGCCTTCATTTTTGATACGAAAATAACAAAAACTGTCCATATTGTGATCATATTTACGTACTGTTTATAATCCTCCAAAGAAGGAGCACACCCGAATAAAGAAAGATAACTCAATCTGATTTTTTTCCTAGCATTTAGTAACCCATTTACATATTCTAAAATGTGTCTCCATACTTCTTGCTTAAGAATATATATGTTTAGGTATTTATTTTGAGTTATGGGAAAAGTTAAAGAGGGTCTTAGTAGCAGTGTTGGTAGGGTGCCTTGGTCATCTTTTTCTGTATTCTTTATTTTTGATACTATTTTTCACTGTTGCTTTATATCCTAAAATTGTGAATTTACTGAGCACAGCTGTTTTGTGATGTATTGCCATCAAGCACAGCAGGGGTAGAAAGGTGAAACTGGTAAAATGTGGTAGACCATAGAAACAGTATGAAACAGATCTCCTTTCAAAACATACTGCATATAAAGTTCAACTGTGCCAAGCAATGATAAAAAAAACTTGTGTGACAAGCTGCTTGACAAGTTTTTCAGCCTTAAAAGTAGAAAGATAGAGTTCTATATGGGCTAAAGATGTTGTTCCTGTATAACCTGTGATTCAACGAATAAACACAAATGTTTGATTAACATCTTTTATTAAAATATGCCCTTTTCATATTATCATATCGCGCGTTAAATGCCCTTTTTCAAGATTGGCACCCTGCCCTTTTGAAAACCTAGCTGGAACACTGAAGATCGATACACGGTCTCACAGCATTGCCTATACCAGTGGTAGATCCAGAACTTTATGTAAGCGGGTACTGACTGACCACAAAGGGGAGGGCATCGACCGGGCCCCTAGCCCCCTGGATCTGTATCTGTATGATACAAACTAATCGATGGGGACCCAAAAAGTCAACTTTTCTTAGTGTTGATAATTGAATTTTACCTTTTTATTTTCCCGAGTATAATGACAGTCTTGAAACTAACACCGAGCCATTCATTATAAGACAATAATATGTTAATCGATTTTTATTATTTTGGATTATTTCTAAAATAAATGCAAATGTGAAATTTTACCTGAAGCCCATAAACATCATCAGCAGTTGCTTTCCTTTTCTTTGGATTTTCTGCTTTCTGTGCTGTTAGAGTCCCCAGCTCAACTACTGCAGCTACTGGGCGTGGCACCTGGATATTTACAGCCGGTAGAAGCGATATTAGTGGTAATGGCTGAAGAATGGATTCAGATCCAGATTGGGAAAGTGGTTGGCTTGGAGGGGTATCAAACAGGTCCTGGGAATTACTTGCACTCTCCTCTGGCAATGCTGCTGAGTTGTCATCTAGAAAATATAATAAGGAGCTTGTTATTTTTATAATTATCATGATGATGAATAGACGTGTGTCTATTGTTAAATTTTCTTACTTAAAGAGAGGTTTTTTTGTCAGACATTCTTTCTTTGCTTTCATTGACCTAGCCTGACAAACCATATGCATCAATGACAACCAAAACGAGACGGTCAGTAACAAAACTATATATCATAAGACAACTTCTGTTCACAATCTCACTCGCTGTCAAAAAAAATAATCTTTACATTGCTTATTGTTAAATGAAAATTGCTGGCCCATCTACATTTTACAGTGTTGATATTGCGTCCCCTTTGGTATATTTGACAAAATAAAAAGGACCTATTCCAGTGGCACTTCTGTGCATACATTTCTCACTGTATAGCCCTCCCCCTTTTAATTTATCCACATTTTTTTCACTCATATCCCACAAAACTTAACACCATCTCTATATATTTATTTTCCAAATCTTGAACGATCAACAAAAGATGATTATTAAAATTGTTAAAATCTTGGCCTTTACGAGCGTATGCCACGATCGAATTTAAGGTACGGGTTAGCCAGGGTCCGAGAAACATCGTCCTGTCGGCTACAAATCAAAGGGAAATAACAGCAAGGAGGTTCTTTCGTGGATAAACAAAAAATTTGAACTGAACATGTATTGTTCCAAACTATCACTACAATATTGTCAAAAGACAATATTTGAAATCATTCATCGCTAGAAAAATGTGTGTCATGAGGTAATAAGGCTCAAAAACAAATATGTTCATTAGCATGCTGAGCGTCTTTCAAGGTTAATATTTAGGACGTAAATACTAGAATGCAGACGACATAAATAATTGACAAAATGAATTGAAATACTTATATTCACTGAGTAAAACTGAATATAGCCGAATGCCATTTAAATACTAAGCTTACACATTATTAAACATTAATAAATCAGCTAAATACCTGTCAAATTTTTATGACATGGTATAAATAATCGGCGATTTTTTTTTAACACAAAGTTGCATGAAATCGAGAGAATAATTAATAGCATTTAAAGATTTATTATTTTTACATATTCACAAAAGAGTATAAATTAGTTACTGATACATACCAAGTACACTTTCAACTCCTTCAAGACCTTTGAAAGAAGCTGAGTCTTTACAAAGGTCTATTGTTCTTTCAATGGCCAGACTCAGTTTTTTTGGCTGTGGACCACCACCAGTAGCCCTCTGCTCCTTGTTACGGTTGTTAAAAACCTTCTTAGCCACCTTCTTGGTGTTAGCCCACTTGTCTTTACAGTCTTTGGGAGACCTGTTGGCAACACCCAGAGCACTGACCAAGATGGAAATCCTGCTCCAGACAGCAATCTTTCTGGAATTGGTTATACCATCCCCAAACTTTTCATTAATCACTTTGTAATTCTTTTGCACTTGATCTTGAATTACATTTACTTCTTCTTGGGTGAAGTTAGGTTTTCTGTCCCTTTGTGTTTTAGCAGAAGACTTGTCAGCCATGTTGAAGTAAATATTAACAAACCAATGCATTGTGGGTAAAGAGAATAATCTCTAAACTTTAGTTAAATATTTAACGAGTGGTTAAATTATTTAACGACGGCGTTAAACCAAGTTGAACAACACCATTTTAACCATGGGTTAAGTAACGATACGTTAGAGTATTTAACGACACGTTAAATTTAACGCTTACGTTAAGTTAACGACAAGTTGAACAACCGGGCCCAGGTTGCCTTTTGACCACCAGATATAAAATTGCAGTGGCAAATTGTAATTTTAGTGGCTAGGAATTCATGTCGCCTAAGAAATTTGTTATGAAAGTCTAGTCAGTAGAGCTTATGAAGACTACTGAAAAAAGCTTTGAACTTTCGTTATGAATCTTAAAGGTTTCCTTTTTAAATGATTTAGATCCCTCAATGGAATCTGATTTGCCAGCTAAATCAGGAAGGCCCTGGCAAAATTTGCAGCTCATTTTATTTTCAAATTCATTATAGATCAGCAAGGGTAACTCTTTTCCTTTATTTAGCCAGCTGTTTTTAAATTTTCCTATAAATTTTCCAGTTCGCCTTGAATTGTTGCCGCGATTTTACGCTTAATCGTAACATTATATGATGTACTTGACTCTTCAGAAGCCCGAAGTTTCTATAGGGGAACTCTCCGCTCCTTCTTTTGTTTCTGAGCTGGTGAAACATCGTTGTTATAGGTAGTTGTATTGAAAATGCGTACAGCAACATGTATTGGTCCCGTAAAAACTTCAACAAATACTTGACTTCCCAGTTATTTTAAGCGCTTTTAATAACCCCGATAAGATTAAGAATGCTTGGAATCATATTCAAGATTTAGCATACATTCAAGCACTCTAATGACTGTGAATAGAACTTAATAGATATATCCTGAGGCAGGTTGATTATCCGGAATTTTATGGTCGCCAGGTCCAAATATTACTAGTCGCCAAATGGCAACCAACAATGAAATTAGGGTCACCTGCAGTCTTTATAGGTCGCCCAGGCGACTGTTTTAATAGCCTAAATTGAGGGCTGCGTCGACAAACTTATGAAGCTTCAAAGTACGTTGATTTTGTTGAACGAGGAATACTGCTTTCTCAAAAGTTGCTAATACAGGGCTATGAATCAATCAAATTAAGGTCATCTCTCAAGAAAATTTACGGTCGCCATCATGAGCTGATTGGCCATTATGACAAAAGTGTGTCAGAAATCATATCTGATATTCTTCCTCAGTCATAATAACCTTCCATCATTACAGAACTGAACAAAGAAATAACACGACGGATGCCGTATACGGTGCAGGAAATGCTAACCCTTCCGGAGCACCTGATTTCACTCCCGGTTTTAAGAGGAGTTCGTGTTGTTTCTTAATTATCATTTATAACTGTTGATGAAAATGTCCTTTGGTTTTGTGAGTCTTCGTTTACTCATTGTTTTTGATTGTTATTGTCTTGGTTTTAATCGTTATTTGTTATGGTCGATCATCTATCCATGAAAAAGCTGCTACTATACGTCACAGGGGTAATATACATACAGTTAATAAAAAGAGAACACAATAAAAGTTTGGAATTGTCGTTTATTTTAAATGAAAACGTCAAAAGTTGTTATATAAAAAAGAGGATTATACCTAGTGAACATTACAGATTTATTTCCACCTCGGAAGAGTGACAAATGAAACAATGGATAACAAGTTGGCTTAAACAGTCCTTCGAGTCTGCAACCACCTTTCTAAAGGTGACGTTAATAGGGGATGTATCAAGATCGTTTTCCCGTCCGGTCAGAATAGGGACATTATATATGATGCTTCGTGTAGAGAGCATGTTATTTCTACGTTAAGAATAGTTCAGCACTAATCTTGAGTATCTGGTTTAATATACTCTATAAATGCTGATTATTTGCATCTAGATTTTAACTCCAAAGAGTTTAATATATCGGTCCATGAATCTTTCAATAAATCATTATTCGATATTTTCGGTTAAAGATCAAAAATAAACTTTGTCATGACATTATCTTTATATTGCATGATAAGCAAATAAAGTTAAACATTCTTATATTATTTTATTTGATTTCAAACCCAGACTTAGGACTAGAAGTGTTTTTCATTTGTCATTTCGGAGCCTTTTTAGCTGACAATGCGGTATGGGCTGTTCATTTTTGACGGCGGTACGGTGATCTATAGCTGTTTTTATGGGCCAAATGGTCTCTTGTGGAGGGTTGATTCACTGGCAATCATACCCCATTTCTGATATGTATATTACTTATTTATGTGTGATAAATTTCTCCAGAAAAAAATACATTAATATATACAGACATGTTTTATTTCCACTGTATAATTCCCTCGGTGGCTCTGTCATAGGTGTTAAGATCTTATGAGAAGTACCATCTATGCATCCTACAACATTGTCTATTATCGGCCACCTCCCTCACCAGTTTCTCAAATCCTGTCGTACTGGACAATGGATGAGTGGGAAACAACTTCCCATATCGGTATCCACATGGTGTTCACAATCCTTTCAACCGCTGATCCACTGATTTCAAGTGTCAATGAGAGAATTGTATATTTAGGTTATTGCCGCAACCAGATCAGGGTCAGTAGTATCACATTTGCAAGTGTTTGCCAATGACACACCAACGTTATAGGTCTGCATTTAATTTGACACCAATGTTGCTAACTCTTGGATTGATTCGACTATCTCTTCCGACAATATCCAGAATTCGTATGGTCTTATAATCAAACTCCCGTACACATAATTTGAATTGTTATACGATAAAAAAGATCGTAATTGATGAATATTGGTAAACATTATCCTTTGTAGATTATATATATATTACATGTAAGTTTGTGTCTTACACTTATATTCTAGTCTGGACAATATTTACCAATAGTGATATAATAACAATAATAAACGAACAAGATAAAATGAAACAGATTGGGATTCCATACCAGCAGCCGCCTTGGTGTGAAAAAATTTAGAAATATACTTTTCTCCTATACTAACTTCAGCAACGAAATTGTTCAAGGTTTTTACAGGGATAACCTTTCCGTTATTGACAGCTTCTTGCCGAAGACCGCTGACACATTTAGGTTACAAGAATTTTCAATGACTTGTGCATAATCTCTTTCAGTAGCTGCTACCTTAAACTCGGGTTGTGGACTATAGTTTTCTTTTTCACACAGACCTCTTTCAATGTCTGTCTGATAATTGTTTTGCAGCTGATAACATGACAATGTCTAATAATTGTTTTGCAGCTGATAAAATGACAAGACTGCAGCATCAATTTAAACTTGTGTCCACCAAAACAAATATTTCAGTATGGCATTACATCCTTCAGAGCTGTTACACTAGTCTATATTAACGTAGACGCGGCACAACCCTAATACTGATTAGCATTCATACTGCTTAAAATTTCATGTAAACTGTAAACTAAAAATATCTCTTTCTCTTTCCATTTAGTGTTTTTAACTGAATAATCATAGGTTGATCTGTTCCGACGAGCATAGTTCTTTCGAAGTCCATGTCAGTACGGTATTGACTAGGAATGATTCCCTTGAGAATAGACAACAACTATATTATGGTCGTCTTGAATACCTCTGTAGGCATGTGTGACGAATTCATTGGCATGTCAGATTTCTGTGACAAAACACTTGGTACATTTTCCTTTCGGAGGAGAGGTTTAGTACCGTTGCTTTGCCAGCGATGAGATACAATACCAAGTAATCTTAAGACAAAAACTATTTTTTGAATTCTTTTGTTGATACTTTGTTGTATATTTTTGTTGTTCCTTTAGCTATTCAACTAAAACTTACAAAATAAAGGAATGTGGTACACCATAGCTGGTAGACAAAAACAGATGTGGTACAACCCTAAAATATACTTTTGAGAACAGTTTACTATGTCCAGCAAGAAAAGTTTTAAGGTCTAGCATCTAATAGATAAATAAACATGATATAAGTATGAAAACACAACAGAAAATGTTGAATAGAGATGGATTTGGGCCCAAAGATTACCGAGCTTCTTTAGAAAATAAACCCTTACAATTAAAACAAAACAGATACAAAGGGCCCTTTCTTATTCAAACGCTCATATATATTATAACAAAATTGATAAAAAAAGATATAAAATCAATATGAAAATCATGAAATCAAATTATTCTAATAACCTTAAAACTAGGAGCAGAATAAAAAAAGGTAGACAAAACAATTTCCTCTTTTTTCCCCTCTAATTTATGACAAGTGCATTTCTGCATAGGACGAAAAACAAAGATAATACTGTTATATTAGTATTTATTTGTTACATTTAAAATTGATTAATACTGAATTCTTCACATAGCTGTCCAGTCAACTCTCTGGTTAGGATGCAACACAGCACGACTTTATTTCAAATGAAAACTAATAAAAATAAATTTACATTAAAGACCTAGAATAACTTTATTCTGCGTACAATAGACGTATGACTACATGTATAATAATATATGAAATAAATTTATTTTGAATGTAAAGTTATCTGCATGGTGAGGCTGAAACACAGAATGAATTTAATCTAAATTCAATGTGATTAATGAATATAATAAAATATCATTGATTTTGAAAGTTTAATTATCTTTATGGTGAGGCTGAGACACAGAATAAATTTATTCCACACTCTCAAGTGATTTATATATATGGTATAATAATATACAACTCGTCTAAACATTAAACCTACAATGTTAGATCTGTAAATTTGCTTTCGCAAATTTTTGGTTCTTCCCTCGCCGGGATTCGAACCCATGCTTCTGTGATATCGTGACACCAAATCGCCTGCACTGCAGCCGTCCTGCTAGGCCACACGACCACCTGGGCTCTCAATAAAAGAACTTTCGCTGGCCGTGTGTTACCTTTCCTCGTCAGTTTTAATCTAGCGGCGTACTACAGTACATGATATATAAGGCATGAAGATGTTATTGTTACAGATCAGCTAAATTATCTATAGTAAAGGATCCTACAAATTAATGTAATATACAGTCACAGAAAATTATTATATTTATAAGTACGTCTGAGTCAGTGACAACTCTACAACAGATGTATCCATCAATGATGGTGATACATGGCTGTGTACATAATGTATATACAACTCGTCTAAACATCAACCCAACAATGTTAGATCTGTAAATTTGCTTTCGCAAATCTATGGTATAATAATATATATGTTCCAGACCATCTGCATATTTGAACCGTACGCGTAATGTCGGATCGTACGAGTATATTCATACGGTCTAGTACATGCTGGACCATACATGTTTTTGGACCATATGGGCTATTTTAGACAAACATTTATCAAAAAACTCTAATTTACAAAATAATAATCTTACAATTAGATGGATAAAGAGATAAATGAACATTTAATCAATTGAAATTAAATAACTCTGTTTTTAGTTGTCTATCTATATCCTATTTTGGCACTCTAGCCCCGGGTGACACTTTCTGTCACTTTCTGTCACAATGCCGTCAGGTTTTTTTTCCATTTACCTGTTCTGTTTATGCCTGTTCCTTTGCATTTGCATCTCTGGCTTGCAAGAGAAAAGCTATGGTTTTTTTTTGCAGCAGCAGGCAATGGAATTCTTTTTTGTTTTCCAATGTCATGAATGTTCTGTTTCAATTTTGCGTGTCAAAAGTTCTATATCCCATATCATAACAATAATTCAATACGCCAGATTTACATAACAATTTGTACAAACTTGCATCTTTACCATGAATTTCACCAACCCTACAAAATAACCGTGGAAGATCCCCTAATACCCTATCAGCAACTGGCATTCTCACAGTAACAAAGCTATTTTTCATATGTTCTCATTGAATTTTTGATTTTTTTTTATAATTTCTGTCCAGTATCTTTCGTATTATGTCGCGAGTCATCATTTGTCCGTCGTCTGTTGGCGCAGTAAAATTGCTGTCCTCGGGAGGGTCAGCTATAATGTCATTTAGTATCATCAAATCATCAACCGCCATCATGTCGGAATCCCGCTGAATCACTTTTCTCATTTATCAAAACATTTTTTAGTTCTATCAGTTTGCTCACAAGTAAACCGCTGGTTTGACGATCTAGTAAAGTTCTTAATATTCTGAAACCTTTTCTTCCCACGTTATGTTTACTTCCCAAACTTAAATTCAGTGAGCAATATAAATTTTCATGTTCATATAATTCTGGATGGCTAAAAACAGGAGATTAACAGACTAATTTAACACAAATTTTTTACATAGTTTTTATTCACTTTACAATGGAAATTATATTCATCCGAGATATTAGTTATGTTGATCTGTAATATGCATTTGTATCTTATTAACTTAACTACCTTCTTAAAATCGCACAGACCGTGCATTTAGTCTGACTATGCGTATTTTGAAAAAGACTCATCAGTGACCCTCAGTCAATAGTTAAAAGGTCAAACAAGTTCAAAGTTGAAGAGCATCAAAAAGACTCTAAATTTGACAGTGTGATTAAGTAAACCAAAGAAAACAATACGTTGAGTTAGAATGACCACAGAATTTGTTGTATTTACTTTAGAACCAAGTTTTTCAATAACATGGGCCATTATTGAGACTACTTTAGGGCATTTTTCGTAATCTTGATTCATAAAAGGAAAATCATCAATATAATACATGTAACAACATCTGAAGCCATTATGTCGAAACAGGGCATAAACAGGTTTCAACACTTTTGTGTAGAGCCTTGGAGCGGAAGCAATACCAAATGTTAAAACCGTAAATCTATGTCAATCAGTAAAAGCATAGATATTTTCGGAAAATTTCATGAATTGAAATGTGTTAAAATACCCGCATCGTTCCTGTCAATGGAACATCAAAAATCAAGAATCAAATCTCAATCATATATGTTACCTTTCCCTGCTTAAAACGATGATATTCAATAAATTCATTCAATTTTCTTTAAATTGATGACTGTCCTAAGTTTATTTTTTTTCGGCACCAGAAATAAATTTATAGTTTTTTTTACTTCCTCGTTTCACTCCTCCGTCCGAAAATAAAACTTGATATCGTAGAAAAAACCAAACATAGTACAGGGTTGTGCGTTTGCTACAAGATTGCCTTGAATTTAACATGTACAACATAAATATACAATAGCCATACATAAATGAATCAATTTTTACCATACACAAGTCGATGATAAACGATAAGGTTACATATACAAAGGGTATAGAAAGGGGTTGGATGATGTGGAATAGTATACCAAACTGACGTAGTTCGCATTGATCAAACACACCGTAATTCTTCCATATATACCGACTGCCAAAATCGTCTATGCAGAAAGGAATTGAATGGGTATAACTCCATCTCATTTATATAATGAATTATAGAAAGACCGATATATATAAAACAAATGGCCGTACAGAAATGTATTTACACTCTTCCATTTTTATGATTTTTTCAAAAAGGTTTTTACCTCTAAATTTACAAGTTCAATTTTTTTTTCAGTACAAACGAAATAGCCTTTAGTTTATTGTACTTGTTTCTGTAAGAATTCTATCTTATATCCTTCGACATCATCTAGTATCCATTTGTCAGATGTAATTGTTTTCCAGAATTTTTATTTAATTTTCTTTTTCCTTTCTAATAGAATTGACGTCTTTTATCGTTTTGGGTGATGGAAACCACGTCCCCTTCCTCGTGACCTTTTCTGACGTTGGCCTCTCAGATAAGTAGTAACATAGATGACTAAGTATAATACTAAGAAATATATATATATGTGTGTAGAGGGAAAGAAAAAAAACACATAACAGAAGGTACATGTAATAGGAAAATGAAAAAAAAAAGCAAATGATAATCCCTAATGAAATGTACATTATTAATTGATAGGTATCATAAAATTGTTTTGAAATTTTATCTGGTTGTTCACCCTTGTGTCGTCTGTGATATACTTATAAAAAAAAACCATGACATGTGCTAGTTAAATGCTACAAATGTTAGGACGTCTCCCTCGATTGATGTAGCAAATAAAGAATCCTCTAGTTAGGTTGTAGTTTTTTTTTTCCATAACGGCAAGTTGTGTCAATTTTTTCCAAATAAATTTAGGATTTAAGGAATTATTACGGCATGTTTCATCATTTTGAAATAAAGTTATGTAATTCAGTTAATAAACGTGTTGAGTTTCTTATTGCCTGTACAAGATATTGTTTGGATTGTTCAAATTTCTGCTGTTTGGATGAGTGTAAGTGATTACCTAATACACAAGATAAAAGATGTACACATGGTGTATTCACCTGGTTTACGATATGATGATCAAAAAGGGGAAACTACATCAACTTTCCTTTGAATACATTACTCGAGTCTGGTATAGTGATAACAATTGAATTTTAAGAATAAAATTCATGATTTAAAATAAATAAATAATTTATCTGAATAGAAGTTTGTACTCAATTACAACGATTGAATGAAAAACAATTGCATTGTAATACTCTACGAATGACAGTCTATAAATATTCAATACACATAGCAGTCTATCAATGGTAACACATAAATATACAGAGTTAATATTAGTCTATCTAATGTTTATCAGCTTAGAGAAAGCATTATGTTTGTTACTTTGGTATACTTGTCTTTGACGGTTAGACTGCCACTGACGCAGTGCCAGTTTTGGGCCGAAGTCTTAGCCAGGGACACCCACTAATCCTATGCGCATCAGCTGATCCAAAGTATCGGTGCTGCTCTTGCATCGGTGATTTGTCTTTATAAGGTTTTGCCTAGAAAATCCACGCTCACATTCTACTTTAGAAACTGGTAGGACACTGAATGGCGATCTCAATTAATTTTACAATGTTAAAGAATTAGTCTTTCATTGGTGTCACTTCTTTTATTAGCTCAGCAGGGCTCAAATGTCTAAAGTTGTTGAAAATTATATATTTTATAGTACTCCATTCTTGTAAGGTGATGTCATCGTCAAAACTGGTGTAATGACTGGTCAGTGTGGACAGTTGACTGGTTCCGTAGTTGGGCAAGTCGGAAATGTTGACTGGAAAAGATGCTGGTTCGAATATAAAGAAGGCCTCAAATATCTGGAATTTGGTCTTTTATGTTGTCAGTAAGAGTTTATACCAGATGAACATCTTTGTCAGAAAGGTGGGCATCTCTTGGTGAGCGGCTAAAGTCTATTCCTTTGAAATTCTCTTGTTCAGTTGTTGTTAGGATGAACTGAGACAGAATTGGCCCAAACGATGGTTGGTCAATGAGGTACTAGGCTGATAAGGCAGTCAGGAACCCGTCAACTTGCAGTCGGACGGTGCTGTAATAAAGCTCCCTCTGTTGCAATGCCTTACTAAGAATTTTGATCTTGCTGAAGATATCACTCAGGAATCGAAGCAGAAAGAGGAACTTGTAAGAAGTCATGTGATGCACCATGGAACTGGCAATTATATCACTGTCACCTTGGTCTGATATGGACTATCGAAACTATGGATCTTCTTAAGTTGTCTAATGCATGGGCCATAGATTAACCATCGGACTTTGTGGATATCTAAAGGATTCAGATGTGGTATGATTGCCAATGAGACAACTCATCACAAAGACCAAAATGACAAAAAAAAAAAATAGTAATAACAATGTAAAACATTTCAAACGAGAAAACTATTGTCTTAACTTATGAACGAAAAACAAATTTGTAACACATAAACAAACGACAACCACTGAACTACAGGCTCCTGACTTGGGACAGGCACGTACAAAGAGAATGTGGCGGGATTAAATATGTTTGCGGGATCCCCCTGACCTGTGACAGTGGTGTAATAGTACAACATAGGAACGAACTATAAAAATCAGTTGACAAGGCTTAACGCGTCAGATGGATAAAAATACAAATGGACGTGGCCGGGTACTTGTACATCCCAACAACAAAAAAACACTAACTGTGCACCACTTATTGCGGACCTGTTTTTGTATTGTTATGAGTTACAATTTATGACAAAAATAAGCAAAGACCCATCGAAACAACATCTGATAAACAAATTTAATAATACTTTTAGATATTTGGATGATATTTTGGCTCTCAATAATGACGACTTCAGTATGTATATTAATGAAATTTATCCTGTTGAACTTACTTTAAATAAAGCTAATACTAACAATGACCACTGCCCTTTTCTCGATCTTGATATCTATATCACTAATGGAAAGCTGAATACTAAAATTTATGATAAAAGGGATGATTTTTCATTTCCTATCGTTAATTATCCGTTTTTAGATGGTGACGTTCCCTTGTCACCATCTTACGGTGTTTATATATCTCAACTTGTACGATTCGCTCATGTATGTAACAATGTTTTAGATTTTAACGAGAGAAATTTATGTATTACTGAAAAATTATTACACCAGGGTTTTCGATATCACAAACTAGTCAAAACATTTGCTAAATTTTATCATCGGTATAAAGACATCATTCGTAAATATATCAACATGCAGACTTCTAATACGTTCAGGTATTTCACATCCAATTTTTTATGGAAATATTCTTTATAAAGCACAAAGGTGTCAGTATTCACCTCAGAAACTTACAAAACCTTTGAATAGACTTATTAAGAAGGGATATAATTACGATACTGTTGTCAAGTCATTAAAGATTGCATATTTTGGCGTTAATATTGAGTCACTGATAAGGTCTTTGCATCTGAACTAAACACATTTATTGTTAAAACAGTTGTTGGCATGACACGGGTTATGTTCTTCTCATATATGTTATGATGGTATGATACTAAACCCCTAACGGGAAGGATTGTGCCTGATGTTCATATGATGAAATCATAATCTTTCAGTCAGTTTAATTGAAGTCTGGAGCTGGCATGTCAGTTAACTGCTAGTAGTCTGTTGTTATTTATGTATTATTGTCATTTTGTTTATTTTCTTTGGTTACATCTTCTGACATCAGACTTGGACTTCTCTTGAACTGCATTTTAATGTACGTATTGTTATACGTTTACTTTTCTACATTGGTTAGAGGTATAGGGGGAGGGTTGAGATCTCACAAACATGTTTAACCCCGCCGCATTTTTGCGCATGTCCCAAGTCAGGAGCCTCTGGCCTTTGTTAGTCTTGTATTATTTTAATTTTAGTTTCTTGTGTACAATTTGGAAATTTGTATGGCGTTCATTATCACTGGACTAGTATATATTTGTTCAGGGGCCAGCTGAAGGACGCCTCCGGGTGCGGGAATTTCTCGCTACATTGAAGACCTGTTGGTGAACCTCTGCTGTTGTTTTTTATTTGGTCGGGTTGTTTTTTCTTTGACACATTCCCCATGTTCATTCTCAATTTTACTAAGTACAGATCTCAGAGTATTCGCAGTTACTGACAGGTATTTCAAAGCCACTAACAGCTAATACAAAAAAATATCTAAATTATCAATCAGTACAAATTCAACACCCAATGGATTTAGTGTACAGACGTCTTTGAGAAGTCAAGAGAAAAACATGACCGTGTGCAATGCCACGATACAGGTATCGACAGATTGACCATCCATGAATGTGTATATGCATATAACAATAACATTTATTAATGTCGGAGACCCGCTTGACTGTCTCCCGACTGAAAAAAAACATGTTAAAACCGTACAGTTCCATTCCCACACTGTGAACGTATGTATGGTCTGTTTTGTATGTGAAAAAATGAATATACAGATAAACTCTCAAGGGTCCTACGTGTCCGTTTGAAACATACTTCGATGGAAAATTATAAGAAATTGCTAAACGAACACACAAAGAAAATTTCGATAGCATTGCACACACTTTATATAAATGCATTTCTAGAGTTGACATATTCAGGGTTTCTTTACGTGTGAACACACTACAATTAAAATCTTGAAAGACATGGTTAAACTGATAATGGAGGCAAAAAGAATAACAAAAGGGTAGAAGAAAATAAGATTTACAAACATGAAGAACAAGTCTTCTGTAAGAATTTTTGGGGTCTTTACAGAAACATTATACAACACCTTTAAGTTTTGGCATGATTTTATTCAATGAGGCTGTTTCTCTTACATTAGTTTGGTCTAATCTTTCGGATTTCAAATAGTTACCTAACTATACCTTTTCATGCATGTGATTGTCGTATGTACTTGAGAATCTTTCCAAACATTAGTTTGGTTTCCTCAAAATGTCTAAGTTTGATTACCCAGGTGACACGTAGCAGGTTTTTTTTGCCAAAATTAGCGGAAAAACTGGCAACAACTTGCACTGGATGAAGCATACGAATTGTACATCAATCTAAATCTAAAACAGTCAGTTAAAAATCGAATTTGAACCTGCTGGTTTATATGGCATTTAGTCCCGTATGCAGAGAATCAACGCGAAGAAATTTAATTGGTGAAACACTAGGGTCAAAATTAGGGTCTCATCTTATTCATGCATGTTAACTAATGCCAGATGTGTGTGATTATCAGGATCAAATGCATTTCTATGAAATTGGTAAGCAGATTCTTGAACACTACATTAATTCAAGAATCCTAAAATTCTACGTATACATTTCATTGTTAGGGAAACATGTCTTGAAAACATTTTAACCTTACCGAGCTTAACAAAGAAAATGAGAGGAAAAAAATGGTCGCATACAATCTGCTATTTAAAAAAGTAAATGGTCCATTCAACGAAATCGAGCCAACAACTCAATATTGTATGCCAGGGCTATACGTGCTGGATGAAAAATTGAACAAACAAGACAGATAAACTAACATGTATACAACAAAGCATTTGACAAGGTATAAATCATCTATAATAAAATCGCTACTAAAGGGCTGAAACCCCGAGGTACTTATAATAATCCAGGTTCAAGAAGAAAATGTGCTTATTCCTCGGAAATTTTTCCATTCTCGGTCAGCGGATGGGGGTCAGAAACCTTGTCATACTTCATGAATTCAGTTTATAGTGCTTCCTACTTCTACCTCGCCATATTTTGTCTTTCCATTATTTTTTTTTTATATAAGACTTCATTGTTATATGAGATAACTAATCAAAGATAAAAGTCTGTCGCGTCAAATATTGAATTAATTCAATTATGTAGTAAGGGCATAGTTGGAACAGCAAATGTTTCTTCATTCAATAATTTCCAAAAAATCCAGTTCTCATAAACAGCACTTTTCCTTGCCAAGGATCGTACAATGTGATCCTTTACTTTTCAGTTGATGGATTAATAATAAAAACAAACGTTTTGTTTTGTTTTGATAAAATATTCAGCTTGAAATTAATGAAAACAATGATGTACGAAATGTAAATCATGAAAGGATTTACAAGTTCATTTATTATTATACTATGAGACTAGTCTCAGTTATACTGCATGCATTTGTGATTTAATGAATACAGTTATTTTGTTTACAAAAAGCAATATGAAGATAAATACATTGTATTCCAGTATTCTACTCTGCGTCAATAGAAAACTGATAAATTGATTATGGCATATAAATATTGTGTCAATTTTTCAACAAACTTTAACATAGTTTGTTCAAATACTTAAAATCATGCGACTAGATAGTACTATAGTAGTCTCAGGACTAGTAGACAACAATTAGAAAAAAAATCAGGGCGAATGTACCCTGGGCAAACAGGTATCAGGGTGAACAGGTACTAGGGCGAACATGAATCAGGGAGAATGGACCCAGATTCCTTTTCTTATATAGGAATATATATTTGGCATACACAATTTAAGCTGTCAGTCTTCAGTTCAATCCCTGCCCACCCCACCCATAGGTTACATATAGTTGTTCCCTTTCATTTCATTTTTTTTTAGTGTTGTCAACGGTTAACCGGTCGAACGACCGAATACCAAAAACGCTAACCGGTTAACCGGACTTTTTTCAATTTTAATAGATTTGATATAAATTTGTATTGAAATCATTAAATAGTTAGGTTTTATTTAAAAATTGTCGTCGTGGTAATTAATTTGACAGATCAATTGTTCAGTAAATTGATTGCTATTGTTAATCATATAAACATAAAATTAATTAGAACTTGTTTCTCAGCTCGGGGCAGGATCTTAAAGAAACATAATTAGAATATATGTTTTTTTAACAGTAACTCTAAATCAGTAATGCAATTAAATTTTACGATTTACTTCATTATTTCGTTTCTGATCTAATGTTGTGTAAACCTACATCTAATGTGCAACCTCCGTCGTGCAAGGCTTAATCTTACTTTGAACGAAATGCTAACTCAAAAATTGTGAAATGCAAACCAATGTGAATGTACTCAATGTATCCATGATAGTACGAGTAACATGCAAACAAAGTAAAGAAACAGGCCGTACGGTGACCTATAGTTGTTAATTTCTATGTCATTTTGATCTCTTGTGGAGAATTGTCTCATTGGCAATCATACCACATCTTCTGTTTTATAATTAAGCATTCAAACTGAAACACTCCACATCATTTTCGGAGACAACAAGTTAAAAGGAAAGAATAATCAGTTTCAGACATATTCAATTCTAAGAGATCAAGAAGTCTTTTTTTTTATTTTTCAATCTAAAGTTGGTACAAACGCTTTTGTTGATACGGTGTAGTTTCAAACTTCGCCAGAAATCCTCACAAACAAGCCTTATAATGCCAGAGGACAAACTTCAATTCTAAAAGCGTAAATTTATGACTTGAATGAAAGGTTGTCAAATTGACTATCATACCTCATCTTATATCTAAGTGTACGGTACTACAAGCACCAACTCAAACTACCGGTTAAATCGGTCGAACGATTATCCGAGTAACCGGTTAGGCAAAAGTGTACGATTTGACAACACTATTTTTTTTCTATAATATTTAATTGTATGTACAAAAAACATTGTAATTACCTAGTGCTACTTTTGAATTGATGTCAAATGTTCCGTTGTTTCTCTTTCCTGTTTTAACGTCGTTTAATGAACTACACACACTGTTCTGACACCGTATAAAAAGTATGCTGCCTAAACCATATCGTCTCTCACTCTCAATGTCGGTCAGGTGTAGTCGAGCATCACACGAGGTGCAAAACATCTGTTGGGCTAAGACTTGAAGCTCGACTACCTGTCTACCTGTCTTCCAGTCACCATTTAGAGATGGGTCAATGGTACAGCTTGCACCAAGTTCAAGATCTGAGTCTTTAGAAAACTGGATAGGTGTTGGCATGCACGTAGTTGTGATCTTCTGTAATGGGCTCATCAACAGGATGACTTACTGATATATTTCTTTTGGACTCTTGAGCTTTGAATTGCTTAACAAATGACTTTTTCGATTGAAATTTTCCTGTTTTACTTCTCCACATTTTGCAGACGATTAGTAGAATGTTTGCAAATTAAGTTTGCATTAACAAGGTAAATTTCGCTGATTTCAAACGCTCGAGTGAATCAGCGTTATTCCACGATTTGAATTCGAGTTGTCTCCCTGTGAACGCAAACCCTACCTTAACTCTGAAAAAATTGTGTATGTTCAATGATCAGTTTTTGAGTAATCAATTTTTTAAATTATATTACCCATCAAGTCAGCTTTTTCAGTCAAAATTTTGAAAAAATGGGTGAGAAATATAAGAATTAATTTTACCAGAATCATTTACATTCTACATATTTTTTTTCTCTTCAAATGTCTAGCATGTAGATACATGTATGTATGTTTTTAATCAATTTAAAAAAAAAGTTGAAATAATACGCATTTTGTTCTTAAAACTGAGAAAAATCACAAATTCACAAAATTGACAATATGGTAAAATTGACTCAAAAAAGCAACAAAATATGATAGAACTTTTTTATATTAACACCTACCTATAGTTTTCTTTAATTAAATTTATTCAGATTGGTCCACTTCATCTTTCTTGAAAGCATGAACAAAAGTTTGATTGTAGTATTGTGATTTTTCACGATAATAACCCCAAAAATAGGTAAAAATTGATGAAAAGTAGGAATATCAACATTGGGTAGTTTCAAATGGCAGAAGAAGAAAAAGAAGTGCACCACCATAAGATTTTTTCTCCGCCAACTATTTTTTTAGTCATATAAACCAAAAAATCTGGTTAAGAAAAAAGTTTCATTCTAAAAATTTTTGGCTGGTCAAGAGGTGTACATGCTTAATACTTTTTATGGACAATCGGTGAATATTTAAAGAAAAAATTATATGTCATGTCATTTATATATATAACCCCCCCCCCCCCCCCCCAAATAACATAATTAATGATCGATCGGGGGCTGTTTGTAAGTACAAGGGATAAAAATCAACTGTCTGTGGAATGATTTTCTCTGCACACATGCATTTCCGGTAGGTAATATTTCAATAATTATTTTTTTTAGAATAAATAATGATTTTGAGGCACATATATATTGGTAACAATAGTATAAATTGACAGGTAAGTAAAAAATAAGTTTTAATAGAGGAACATATCAAACAAAAAATCTAAGGAAAGCAAAAGGAAACACTGAAAGTGAAACAGATTGAATTGCAACAATATATATATGAAGTAAAATGGGGAGCAAATACAAGAAAGGTCGCTTTTTTTGGTAGAGGTTTAGGGAGACACATAATATTTAAAAGAGTAAAACATTAGGGTAGACCACTTTTTGAAATTAAAAGTCAGAGAAACCAAAGAAATCACATTTTGAAGTTGAAAATATGCAAAATAAACAAACATTTCAATAACAAACCACTGTATGGAAACAATGAAGTTTATACAACATTCTCAACTGGTTGTGACTTGAAGCTAAAGATTCGAAAAGTAAAAAAAACAACTTGCCTATTGCAAAGGGTTATCGGGTTATGAATAGTTATCAAAGGTACCAGGATTATAATTTAGTACGCCAGACGTGCGTTTTGTCTACATAAGAATCATCAGTGACGCTCAAATAAAAATATGAATTTAGACTGACTACAAGCACACATATCTGATATAACTTTGCATGTATGTTTAAGTGCCGGTGCATTAAATTCGCTAAAGAAGTGAAGGCACCAATTAAGTTAGAGACAGAAGTGCGTTCGCTGGGTTTAGCTACTGTTATGTTGGCTCAGTGCATGGGATGCTTACATAAATTTAGGCTTGAAAGCAGTCCAAAGGTCCAAGGATCAAAAAGATATGACATTAATGTACGTGCAGTTTGTGCAGTATGGTGAACGGCAATTGCTCATCTCACCTTAATGAGTTCTTAGCAACTCTAAATTTCCCAGGGTTATCACAGCCGTCTTTTAGCGCAATTGAAACAGAGATAGATAGGTGATTGGTGGCACATCGTTCTAGATAAAGAGATGATGATTGCAGGCCAAGAAGAGAGGCGTCTAGCTATTGAAAGAAATGATTTCCACGAAGAAATTCCGGCAATTACAGTTATAGCAGATGGTTGGTGGTCTAAAAGAACACAAACATTCGTTCAATGCAGCTGGTGGTGTAGCTATAATTATTTGAAAAGAAACAAAAAAAATATTACACATTGGAGTTCGAAACAAATATTGCTACATCTGTAACAAAAATGATAGTACACTTCATACTTGCTTCAAAAATTGGGTTCAAGACAGTCAGTCGATGGTGGGTGACATAATATTGAAAGGGTTTCGTGAGGCCGAAAACAGACACGGACTTGGATATATGAGACTGGTAGGGGATTGGGATTCCTCTATTTTTGCTAGATCCAGATAAGTACTAGGTTGGGGACGGTCTGTTTCAAAAGAGGAGTGTGCAAATCACCTTTGTAAATGTTTTAGATCAAACCTAGAAAAATTGGTAACAGATAATCCACTCTATAAAGGAAAACATCACTTGATAAACAAGAATGTGTCCAAAGTACACGGATGCCCCATTCGCAAAATCATTTGCCATGTTCAATGGACCTCGAAATTGGGTAAAAAATCTAATTTGGCATTAAAAGTAGAAATATCATACAATAGGGAACATGTGTACTAAGTATCAAGTTGATTGGACTTTAACTGCATCAAAAACTACCTTGACCAAAAACTTTAACCTGAAACTGGCACTTTCATTTTCTATGTTCAGTGGACCATGAAATTGGGGTCAAAAGTCTTATTTGGCTTTAAAATTGGAAAGATCATATCATGAGGAACATGTGTACCAAATTTCAAGTTGATTTGATTTCAGCTTCATTAAAAACTACCTTGACCAAAAACTTTAACCTGAAGTGGGACGAACGCACAGACCAGAAAACATAATGCCCCTCTACTTTCGTAGGTGGGGCATAAAAATACTCGAGTTCGACTTGTGTGCACTTGGATGTGCGATACGTGTCCGCTACAGAGATCTAAAGGGCAATACAATTGATAAATATAATGCCATAAGAAAACTAACACATGACATAAAGAATTCTGTTCATCATGTTTTTGGCAACCATAGCCAATGTTCTGATTTTTGTCGGGCAAAAAATCAGCAGCTTCAAACTACAAATGATGATAATACATCTCTACAAATATCTACCAACACATCTGAATTAGGTATTGAAGAACAGTTAGTTGACCAACAAATAGATTACTGGAGTGAGGGGCATCTATTTCAGCGCAGGAATAGGCTCGCTTTTGTATCCCGATAGCATACAGTAATGTTGAGCAGCACATCATAAAAGACGTAACAAATTTTTTATGCAGGATTGCTGGAAAATCCGATCGACTTATAAACAACTCCACATCCAATCTCGCAAACATCTGGATGCATATCTGAACCAATTGTGTTGGGGGGCAAGGTACACAACTTCTGCAATCGTGGATCTTTGCATGCTCGTTGCTATGGTGGGGCTCTACGAATGAATTTAGGACCACTGTGGTCTTGTAAGGTTTGGGAGTCATGTACTGGTACTGAGCCAGGTCATCTTTTCCGGAGATTGTATACTCGTTATGAATAGACATTAGCCAATTCGATCAGGCACAAGTCTAAACCTAATATTCAACAGGTTCGATGGAAGAAAAAGATGTCCTGTCTCAAAACAAGCACCTCCACGAAAGCTCGCAAAGCTTATGGTCCAGAAGCCATAGATGTTACTGATGATGTTTCTTCTGATAATCTCGAAAAACTGAAAAAAAAAAGATTATTTCAACTTTCATCTTCACCTTACTGAACAACAACGCTTAAACATAACAAATTTGACAATTTTACAAACACAATTTTGTCTTTGGCATTCTGAGAGAAAAAAAAGAATTACAGCAACTAATTTTGGATCTATTGTTAAACGAAACTCGTCCCTTCTAACAGCTAAATTTATCCGCAATATTCTATACTCGTCACACCAGAAAAGGTATGCTTGGAGAAGATACAACTATTGAAGAATATAAATTGAAAAATTCTAAGGAATCAGAAAATGTTTGTGTTGAGCGCATTGCACTTGTTATACAGTCGCCTCAAATATTCTTGGCTGGAAGTCCAGGTGATTTAATTTCAACATCTTAAGTAGAATCTGGTTTAATTGAAATTAAAAGTTGTTACATTCCAAACATTTAAATCTTTTCCTCTAAATTGAGAGGTAAAGGCAGAAATTTACAATGATCAAATCATGCTGATTTGCGTACAGCTGATATTGCCGCAGATTTTCCAATAGGTAACGAGAGTATAGTCTCCCGTGCGCAACTGGAATTAGCAATCACCTTTGAATAATTCATTTCACTATGGATGAGGAAATTAAATCATTTACCGGGATACACAGTGAATATGGAAGTTAAAAAATTAAAACAACACGTTTAATAATTTCTTGCGTTCGAAGCGCTTTTCTGGATTTACCTTCATCAGGAACGCTCAAAGCCAAACATTTGAAATCCGAAGATGTATAAGTACCGAAACCTTTGAAGAGCTATATGTCAAATATGCCTTAAATGAATAGCCAAATTCATCTAAAGTCAACTTTTCCTGAGGAAGTTGAAACCTTAGCTTCTGAATAATTTCAAAATTTGAAAACGGACAAGTAATGTTCATAGTCTCCAGAGCTGTAAGCCATTGTCTCAAAGGTAATAAAAGCTCTTAAGAAATCAACGTTTACTGCAATTTTGCTTAAGAGTCTTGATTTCAATGCTAGAGTTAAAAACTGGGGTTTCAGTTTATAAGGGGAATTTACAACTTTTGAGGGCTCAAATGCAAATTGTCATTCAAACCATATTTTTTCAATGCAAGGTTACTGTGGAACTTAATGTGAAGTGAACTCATACAACAATTTTTTATTTGTCAATCAAGACTCCCCATGGAGCAGTAAAATTAGTTTGAATTGTAGTATACAAATAATTGATAATTGTAGTGATTTTTGTCATATGTGTGTGTGTAAAAAGGGGGGGGATTGGGTAGACGTAGACGTAATCAAGATTAGAAGGAGGTGTATAAAAATCTTACTTTGTCCAAATAGCCTGACGTTAGTTCGATTTCTAATCTTAACTAAAACAAGAGAGGAATGCAACCGTTCACCGTGCCGTTCACTTAGTAGGTGCAATCCTAAAATTGTAACTTTTCACAGAAACTTCCCCAATTGGGCTCATGCTGATGTGCTAATGGTGAATAACATATGATTTTTGTAAGTCTGTTCAGCTGGGAGCTGCTATGACACCCGGTTCATTAGTTGCAAATTCAACGCAAACGTCTCCTATCTTCAAAACTAAAAAGGGCAAGTATGCAATGCATGCCAAATTAACTGTTCTCTTTCAGTTTTATAATTAAAAGGGCTTATTTTATCCAGGATATCAGGATTCTGACAATATACTTGTTTAAGATTACATTAAAATTCCAATCGTTAGTAGTGATAGACAGTTTGTTGAAAAGAGGAACTATTTACTAACATCACTTTAACTTTGGATCTAAAGCTACATGCAGGTAGGTCCTTTTCATAATATCATAATGCGTACAAATGCAAACAACTTTAGATCTTTAAGTGTATGAAATGTATTAATGTTCAACTCCATATACATTTTAAATACTAGATTCTTATAAGTGTGACTGTTCGTCTTGTATCTTTCGCCCCTCTTTCGTGCATTTCTCAAATGAAAATAGAAAAAATCCTCAAATGTATTTTGAATGACTTTCAAGATTAAATTTTTACCTGTACTGTTTGATAGCAAACCAGTTTCAGATAATTGTTACTTGTACAGGTGTGATACGTGGACTCAGAGTTATAATCTTATAAGCGCAATGCATGACTGGTTGTGGTTACTTCTAAATCTTAGCTAAATTTACATCTTATGATGTTTGCGTGCTTAGTTATTTTATATTTAATGGGACCATTATCTCTCTTCATTTTTGTTTGCTTGCTATTAAAAACATTATTGTTGTACCATTTTAAAGCAAACGGTCTTGGTAGGGTTTGTGTTTTTGACACTTTATTGGACAGTCTTGATTCAGTGATACAAGGCGGTGCTCAGGGTTTGTGCATCTCCTTTTATGACACAAATGAGACACATCAACTTCCTCTGAAAAGTCATATTTCAAATTGTGCAACAGCTAAGGAAATTTGGGTTCTTACAATGTTCTTTTTTTCTGTGACAAGGAAACCTAGCACTACAAACTGGACACAGTTTTGTGTGTCCACCCATATGACTTATCAAACACCCGTAAACCTCTATTTCAAAGCAATTTTCTCTCAAATATGCTTTATATGTCTCAATCCATTTTCTGTAAATACAAATTTTGATGTTAACCTCTTTGGCGTTCAATACAATAGACTCCTTTCGCCAAATTCACCATTTTCTGGTTAATTTTTGCTCTTCTGCATTCATATACAGACATTGCAACTCGAGTTTTCATTCAAGGAAACGATATTACTATTACAACCTTCTTTACATTCTTGGACTTACTCAAGTTTTCATAAGTATCGGGTGACTGGGGTATAGAAATATGGTCACTTGGTCTTCTCCCGACCGGCAGTAAAACGCTTGCCGAAGTGGGGCGTCCGTTTGGCTGTGCGAAGTTCGAAGTCACGTCCGTCAGAAGGGGACGTTAAATCCGATGCCTCGTGTAAAGAGAGTGCCACGCTCTTTGCACGTTAAGAACCCTTGCAACAACTCTTTGAGGGGTCCGTAGGTGCCTGTTGCAAGGCAAAATTTCTGTCCCTATCCAATATACCCTCATTTTCCAGTGGCAGTCCAAATTTCCCCGACCATCATCCTAGATGGCCTCTATTACAACAACCTACCTATTGTATTTATTGTGAACTTGTTCTCGTCCTGAATATGCATGAAATATTTGCCACTGGACGTTAAGCAACCAACAATCAATCAATCATAAGTATCAATAAAAATATTCAATTTCAAAATATTAATATCTATGTCATAACCTCCTATTTGTAATTATATTATTTCTGAGAAAAATCCGTGACCAATATTAATATAAGTTACACAAAAATCGGTTGACCTCCTATTAGTTCTACAATAATTTCGTTATCTGCGAATATCACTGTGCCCCAAGTAAGATCTGCAATTCATTTTTGATCATTAAATTTATATTCTTAATAATATATATAAATCTGAATTTTACCCTGAAAAAAATCTTATGGAGAACCCATTCTCTGCCTAAGTATGGTCCATTCTCGCAATTCTTCGTCGCCTATCAGTATTGGAGCAGATAGTTCGATTGTGACCAAACTTACTACATTCTAGGGATAGACTGTCTCTCCTGTACCGTTACAAGAACCACTCTAGTAACACGTCCACGATACGGGATACTCTGAATCTGCGTTTATAGCCGTTTCATGACAGTTTTAGTATTTTTCATTTTTGGGGAAATCAGTTTTTAGACAGGATTTATAAAATACTCTATCTTTATCTTTATTCCATTTTTCATGTCACATATTCTTCATAAAAGTTTTACGAAATGTATTGAGGCAAGTCTTCAGACAATGCTACACAAATATTCATATGTTTTAAGATTTAAAGGGCACTAGCTACGCGATACCTTAAAAAATATTTTCTCAAAATACCAAATTCTTGCAGAGGTTCCAGACATAATGTTCCATATATTGTTTTTTTTTCTTCTCTTTTTTCTTATTCTAGAACAGCCTCTGTTAAATAGTCTAGCGACTTGATTTGAGAGTCCACATCACCCGAGGTGTAAGATTTTGTTTAATATTCAGTAGAGAGAACATCATCTTCCAAAAATATTTAAAAATTATGTGTGTTGTATTGTATAGAATATGCAGTCACAGTTACCAAAACATATGAAGTGGTTACACGGCGGTAATAAAATCCTAGTGAATGTTTATTGATATAGATATACAATTTGAGGGTATGCGGTTTAGGATATTCTCCACCAATTTCACCATTAGAAAACTGCCTCATAACTTCTTAAAATTATCTTCATTTTCATACATATTTTATTATTACAGTTACTGCAAGGCAATTAGTTCTTGAACATAAAAGGCTAAGACACACACGTATAGAATCGTCAAGCCAATACCACATTTTGAGATGTTTCTCACTATTGGGAATACGAATTTTTACCATATTGCTTTTAAAATTAATTCATTTTAAAATGTTTCAATGAAAGAGAATTGAAGTTATACAATGTAAGATCTTTCAATATACAACCCATTGGTCAATGCGTCTGACTTGAATAGGGACATGTTTCGGTCCATTAAGCCACAACCTTGACTTTTGTCTGAACATGATAGTAATTGAAAAGGAAAAGAAACCATTTTCCAGCTTTAAAACAAAACATTTTGAGTCATTTTTTTTAGTAATTTTTTACTCGTTATAAAATCAAATGCACATGTCTTATAAGACTAAAACACAGGTAAAATGAAGTACCTTCAGTTTGTTATCATATATATAGTAGATGTGTTTAACTTTTATCAGAATATAGTAGATGTTTTCGAATTAAAAAGTGTCAGATAAAGACCGATTTATATGCAAATCTATTCCATTTTTTTCTTTATTAAATGCCTATTCCCCCCGAGACGCAAAATCTGACGTCCCGAGCGAAACTTTATATGTTGACTAGTTTTTAAACCAATTAATTTGAAGTAATCAGCAGGTATTTGGTTAAATTCCATGATAGGAATTCAATTCTATATAAATGATACGGAGGGAAGTCGTCTTAAGAAGTTTTTTATTCAGAAGCCTAAAAATATGCAACACGGAATACTAGGGAGAGGTGTTTGAGAAAACAGAGCACTGAAAACGACTGCTCCTGCTTTCAGGAAATAGATTATGTTTCAATTCCTCCCGTGCAATACATTATATGGTACTAATAATAATAAAAAAATAAATAAATAAAAAATTGATACTTGAACTTTTTTTTTCTTCGTTTCGAAATTGCCATCCCGTGTCAAACATAGCCAACACCCCCGCATGTGGTGTTCTACACGGTGTGTTTGTTATTTTGGTAACTCATCGGCATTCTTGGTACCTTATTTTATAGATTCATTTAAAATTTTGTACAGTTGTGTAGGTTTATAATGTCATAAAAAAAAGACAATTATGAATAATTTATTCGTTTGTATACAGAGCACACAGAAAACAATACAAATAACATCAGAAAACATATACGCAGATTGACCAAAAAGGACTTCATATGTGATCTGATAACACTTGATGAATATTTTATACAAGCAATTTTCACATTTAATAGTCTATTATAAATGTCAAGTTTTAATTCTTCAATTGAAAAGTTTATTTTCATTTATGTTTTATTTTAATATCGGATAAGATTTTTTTTATTATATAAACATACCACAAGCGTTTGTACTTTTCAAACAGAGTAACAATACATCTGTCTGGGTATATTATATTTTCATAAGCTTTGACAGTCTTTGGTGTATATTTTTGTTTTCCTGTTTACAAAACTTTGAATTTTTCGAAAAACTCGGGATTTTCTTATCACGGGCATGAATTACCTTAGCCGTATTTGGCACAACTTTATGGAATTTTGGATCCTCAATGCTCTTCAACTTTGTACTTGTTTGGCTTTATAAATATTTTGATATGAGCGTCACTGATGAGTCTTATGTAGACGAAACGCGCGTCTGGCGTACTAAATAATAATCCTGGTACTTTTGATAACTATTTGTCATAATTGCCGCTTGAATTTGTTTTTGATATACCTTCCTTGTAAAAAATATATCTTTTATGTAATTCCAAATCAATGTATGACCTATCTTTTGTGAATGTTTGTTCAAAACTACGAAGTTCTTTACCTGGTATCTATGATGAGTTTATTTTCTACCACGTGATGCAAAATGTATGCCATTCAATACACCATTGTGCACATCCGACAGATTTGGGAGATTATCAGACCCTATGACTGCTCTCTCTCACAAGATAATTTTCTCTATACTTGATATTGGTGTTGCTCCTCGACTCGCGGCACCTAATCCTTCTGCTGATCTTTTCTTCATCACAGAGTCTGTAATGTATGGCACATTAGTAGGTTGAGAAAGTAGGTTTACGGATGGATCACTCAATCGTATGTGTCCTTGTGAATCCACAAACAATCTGTCTTTAATTTTTAACTTTACCATAGAAATAATGCAATGCAATATCGATATCCCTTATACATGGTTCATTCATTTTATACAGTGGCGGATTCAGAGGGGGGCGTAGAGGGCGTACGCCCCCCCTTTGCTCGGACATTTTTTTTTTTTTTTTGGTAAAATGATTAATCAGACTTTGCCATTTCCTTTGTACCTTAATTAGTACTCTAGTATTTAATTTTTATGCGACAATTCTTTACTTAGAAAGATCTATTTTGCTGAAATTTACTGATTATCAAAGTCATGTGATTCCCTACGGTGGAGTCGACCAGTGCGTCTTTCTGTCAAATTACAGTAACACAATGCTCAGGCTGAGTGAGGATGACAATCATGACACCTTCATAGCAACGAAGTATTGACTTCTATTTCACTATACTACCAAACAGAAAGTAATACTCTATAGACTCTCACTCCACAGCAAAAGAGTCATCTAACTACGAAAAGCCCCAAACGCCCCAGCCTATTTTAAAATAACATAGCTGAATAATGATCCCTGGGGCAGTCGTTTTAAGCTCTAGATAGTCGTAATTAAGTACGAACCAATGGATTTAAGGAGACAGTCTTAGATATTTGAGAGAAAAAAAATGACTCTGATTTTTGCCGTAATGTCTAACCGGAATGTCTGTTTCGCCGAACTGATATATGGAATACTTTTTTTCAAGACCAGACTGCAACCTGCCTGCTGGGTGTGACCTTTATGAAAAATGTTGGCCGTACCTGGATTGAAAACAAAAATCTTGTCCACCTTTTTGCTATTAGAAATGAATATTTCCAACAGAATTGTATGGCATTAAATGAACATGATGAATAAAACGGGCATATTTTTTTGTGGCAGGGGTTTTAATGTCTGACCCGAATGTTCTTATATGATAGACAAAAAATAGGGAGAATACAGCATCGAAAATATCCAACCCTAAACACCTTTACAGCAACTACAAAATATGCCCCACGCCATGAACGGTTTTTAAAAAAAGTGCATATTACTTTATTTTATGTTTTAGCCCAAAAAAGGGCCCAAAAAAAATTTTCGCCTCGCTCCGCTCGGCGATCTTTAAAAATTTCGCCCCCCCCTTTCCAAAATCCTGGATCCGCCCCTGTTATATACTAGTTTCTTGTGCTGATAGTACACTTTTATTTCTCAAGTATTAAAAAGTGTTCCTTAAAAGTATTTCGGAAACTATTTCGGATGAGATTCAAGATTAAATTTCTACCTGTACTGTTTAATAGCAGACCAGTTTCAGGTTATCGTTACTTGTACAGGTATGATAAAGGTGGACGCGGTATTATAAATTGATAAATGCAATGCGGTATTGGTTGTGTTTACTGCACATCTTAGCTATTTGTTTTATATTTTAATCTGACCATTCTCTCTGTGCAATTTTGTTTGCTTGCTGAGAAAAGATATTAGTTCTCTTTAAAAAAAATTCTGCTTTACTATTTCAAAGCAAACAGCCTAGGTAGGGTTTGTGGTTTTTTTTTAACACTTTATTGGACGGTCTTGATTGATACAAGGCGGTGCTTAGGGTTGGTGCATCTCTTATGATGATACAAATGAGACACACCAACTTCTTCTGGAAGGTCATATTTCAAACTGTTCAACTTCTAAGGAAATTTGTGTCCAAACTAAATATAGCTTGGTATGTCCACCCTTATGACTTATCAATTTTTGAGTACTTCTGTTTGTTTCAGTTTAATTTATTGTACGTGTCGATTTAAAAAATAATAATCTTCAAATTTTTTGTTTATTATTAATTAGGAAGTGGTATTAGAATTCCTTGTATCTGATCATTGTTTCTTGCTTGATTTTCCAATTCTTCAATAAGAATTGTATAGATGGAAAGGTGACACCTGTCTTTTAGATCTCGTTCCAATGTGTATCCGAACTTTGTGGCTTCATAAAGATGATAGAACCCCCGAGATTGATTGGAAAATAGAAGTATGATCACCGTTGGTCTTCCTGCAATCGGTAGTAAAATCCTTACTGAAGCGGGGCATCCCTTTGCGCTACGGGATTTTAAAAGTTTGCCGAATATCATCTTGCGTTCTACCATTTTTACCAGTTTTGATGGCGATAATTGTCATGTTATCTACAGAATCTATAATTATATTTCCTATCTTTCCAACCACCTAGCCAAATACCTCTGGTTTTAGTTTTATTTAACTTGGAACCAGTACCCTTACCATACAAATCAATTACTAATAAATACAAAAATGTATTAATACTTTTATCAGTGGTTAAAATACCAGCGCTATCATCAGCAAAAACAGAAATTTCACAATCGTCAGAAGACCAGGTAAATTAATACCTACAATATCTTTGTCTTTCACAACTTTTCTATTGAAACATTCTAAACATTAAATGCATAATAAAGGAATTAAACTATACCTTTGATTTACAGAGCACACTATCTGTACAGCGTCCAATTTATTTTCTAAGACTTTAAAAGTCAATTCAGGTTCATTTTTATCACACGCTTTCTCGTGATAAAAAAAATACAAGGCACATTTTAAGTTCTTTTTGTTAACATAATCAACAGTATTCCTATGTAAATGAGCGTAATCTAAAATAGAACGACATCTCTACGTCCCTTTTCCGCGTTTGTTTCCGGGGGACCCATTTTCTTCTGTCTCTTCCTGCGTTTGCCTTGCTGAATAGCGATCCCATGACTCAGCTGGAGCCATCTAAGCATAGGTAACGGGACTCTATCAAAGGGTAGGTCGCTCTATGTGGCCAAATTGGTTGCAACTGAGACAGACTTTTGTGTCAAACAAATCATAGATATAACATGTCTAAAAAAAATCTTGGATAATATTTATCAAATACAGTTTTTAGTGGGGTGCATGTTGCTAATTCTTTAGTTTTCCATGTTGTGTCATGTGTTCTATTGTTTGTCTGTGTGTCTTCTTTCATTTTAACAGGGGCGTTTTCAGTTTATTTCGATTGACGAGTTTGACTGCCCCTCCGGTATATTTCTTCCCTCTTTAATTATAATTAATGAAGGTGACATATCACTCATTGCCTTTCCCCGCCTTGTAGACTTCTGTGTTTTTATGAACTAGACGTTTCTGAGGTTCATTACCCTCCGAGATTCAGTCACGAGTATCTTCTATTCTATCTCAAACGGTGGATAAAAGAGGATATAGAATGCTCTTATAACCAATAAAGCCCTTACCTTTGAGCTTGATTGCAGTCATACTATCATGGTATCGGACTATATTGACCACAAGAATAACAATCTGCATGGTTACAAGATATATAAGGTTCTGGCTGTAAAAATCTACAAAATAAATCAAAATCCCTAACTCAATAGTTCTAGTAGTAGTTCATATATAAACTGCATCTTCTTTTTTTTTTTTTGTATTTCCACTCAACTCACTAGTTATAGCATATAAAAAGCGCGAGATTCCTCATTGAGACCACTTTAAAAAACTTCGTGCAGATATTGGAAAATTACCTCTTTGCCTTACGTCTACCCACTTGAGAATCTGAGCTGGTAATTATCCCCAGAATACTACATGAACAAGATTTCCCGGAGAACTAAATCGAGATCTCTGATTGGTTGTTACGTCAATAAAATTTAATGAATGAACAATTCGGAAATAAATGAAATGATTATTATTTATCTTTCCGGGAAAACAATTAAAAGTACTAATAATGAAATAAATAAAAGAACCAAATTAAGGGAAATACAAACATTACATCACCCCACGTTCCCATAGAAGAGATTTGTCTGCATATCTTGCAGTTTCCATGTGCACGTTAGCGCGCGCTGCTATATGAAACTTGTTATGTGGTGTCGTGTGCAAGAATCTGAACTTTCAACTAATATTTAAACATTTCCCCTCCGGATCATGAAATATACAGCTTATTTTACAAGCTGAAAAATATTACTCCACATTTATACGAAAATATATCTCAGCCACCACAAACAGCTCCACACTAAAATGTACGTATCTATATAATGTGACAGAAAATGAATTTTTAATCTTTATTATCTTATAAAAGGTCCTTATTTTTCTTTTATTTAGATGGACACCATCTTCAATCAACACAAATTTTGATGTCAACCTCTTTAGTGTTCAATTCAATAGAAAATCTTTAAACTCCTTTCGCCTAATCTACCATTTCCTGATTATGATCTGCTCTTCTGCATTCATATACAGACATTGAAACTCGAGTTTTCAATCTATTACAACCTTCTTTACATTTTTGGACTTCAAAGTATCGATAAAAATATTATATTTAAAAATATGACTAAAAGTATCAATAAAAATATTATATTTGAAAATATGACTATCTATGTCATAACCTCCTATTTGTAATGATATTATGTCTGGAGAAAAATCAGTGACCAATCTTTGAAAGACCACCTTTACCATTCATGATACTGCAACGTAAATGGGTTTTATGTTCTAATTCATAACTTCAAGCGAACATAAATTATTTACAAAATAAACTCAACACCTTTGTATGGTAATTCAGCTCGCCTGACAGTGTGCAGCAAAGCTTTAATTTTATTAAAGACAAATGCAACGTAAAAAATGTTCATCAGTGTTACTGTCTGCCTAGGCCGCTGCAGGTAACAAACACAAAAACCAATCTACAAAAATAAAAACAATTTTCATTATGTACGAAAATACATATTATGAATCAAATAAAGATTCTGTTCTTACACACATTATTTTTCACATTAATAAAAAATAACACAAATAAAATACATTAAGTCGGGTGGGAGGGTGGGAAACTTTACTGCACCAAAAGCGAACCTCGAATGACAATATCTTTAATTTACAAAACCGCCAAAAGTATAGCACGAAATATGACCTTATTCAAATATTATGGTCAGTTCTACCTCGACCAATGAAAAACATTTAACCTATTATATACTTTCAAACACGTGTAATTTCATAAACAAATACACGTGGTAATGTTTACATACCGGTGTACATAACTTTAATAAATATATTTATATTTATTTTTTGTATTTATTTCGTGTGTAAACGTATTTTTTATTCATAATATGTCTCATGACATCATACCCCGATCAGCCGTTTACGTTACTGGTAGAGAGGGTTATGCCTGTGCTTTCGCTCAAGGATTTCTGACAGCATACTGACAATACAACGACACAGTAAATTCAATAAATGACAGGTATAAGAAACCTTAATTAAAATAACCAGTGATGACTATTTGCTCATATAAAAAATGACCAAAATTCATAAAATAGTTTCATATTTTATAGACAAAGACAATATAAATACATAAATTTCGCGGTATCTCCATGTGAAAATATCAATTCAGAATTTCAATACATTTTTGAACTTCCCCTTTTTGGACAAACGATGAGGTGAAAAATACCCATTACAAGTTAACCAATTCAAAGAAGCGTTTGGCCTAGTGCTATCTAATTGAATAAATAATATGATACTAGAATTTTGAGGTGTCCGTTTACTTAAAATATTGAGAGCTGTACACTAGTCATCTCAAACTAAATTATTATCCGATCAATCAAGTTGTAACGTCAACCTTCCGAGACAAAATAAATATACCCACTGGTTCCCACCGACTTTGTTAGACTAGATCATGAACCTCATTATTTTATGACTAGGGAACAAAAATCGATCCAGTAAAAAAAACATCGCATTTATATATACTCGTTTAATTTTCAGTCCAACCAGAGCAATGTCTGAAAACGTTTTTCAATATCATTGACCAGTTCAACACCCAAAACCAAAACATGCGATAATACAAAATTCTATTTCAGACTAAGGCACGAACAATTCCGTAGATTGATGACAGTTACTCCAAAATATCCCTCGGATGAACCATATGTCTAAATATCGCTATCAAAATGAACTCCATCTCTTTATAAACCAGAACTCATAAATTATCAAGCTAGTGTACAATTCCCTCTATTTATTCTGGAACGGAAACGTAAATTAATATTTTAAAACTGTTTGACTACAAGACCGAAAAGAAATATATCAAATGTGAAGAAATAAATATTTAAGTCCAACATCAAAATACAAAATAAAATGAAATTTAAAGTACAACTTATCAGTACGAAAGTTTTCCCCAATCTAAAGAAATACTACCCTGACAAGGTCTGGACATCGAGTTTCAAGCACGAAAAAAACGATCCCCGCGAAAAAGTAACCGGACAGCTATAGTTATATATAGTATCTAAAAATACAAAAAGGGGAATTTACGATGACCCATAAACGTTACAATACCCCCTACCCCGAAAAACAAATCGTCCGCGATTTGAAAACATAGTAAGACAATTTAAAGGACAAGACACGGTTGTCTTTAAACAATTGAAAATGTACATTGTATATAATTTTAAAGTCTAAATGTTGATAAATGTCCAAGAAGGTCCAAACAGTGATGAAGGTCCAAATGGTGACAAGGTCCAAATAGTGATGAAGGTCCAAACATTTCCATTGATGAAGGCAATTTCTTCATAAACGTTCAACAGATATTTCCATGCGAATTAAGAATTGGATCCATATATGTCTTTAATATTCTTTTACTCCAACAATGCACAAACACTGAAAAATAATAACTGACAAAAAATAGAATCAAATCAAATCAAAAAATTCTTTATATTTTTGGAGACACCGACAACCACATGTATTAACATTTTACGTGCAGAGCACGGAGATTGGGGAAGGTAGACATTCCAAATTAAAGTAATTTCATATACTAGTACATGTAATCGTAAATGAACTAAGGCCAAGCAATTGTATTCGAGAAGATCAGTAGCGATTACATGAGTGTGCTACAAGAACAAAATAATTATGTAATTCAACATTATCTCCAATATTTTCTATAAATCAATATATCGAATGCAATGGCGTTAAATAAGTGTGTATGATGTGTGTACTAAACCCAACTTCAGAAGTACAGTAAGCAAACTATTAAAGCATAAGAAAGATAACAATCACGTACAAATGCTATTCTTTTATTTCAGAGTGCACCCATTTGTCACCCATGACTATATTTATATCTATATGTATACTGCCATACTGTGAGTCTCAGTTCACGTATCAATATTATTCATAGTTCTACTATATCTAGCTTAAACTACTGTACTACCAAAGCTTATGGTAGCGATGTATGGCCAGAGCATAGCTAATACTTTCTATGTGTCTATTATATTCAGGCAGTTTCAACAGCATACTAGTGTTCAACTGGTCATATGCTTGGGTGAATCATAAAATCATGTATTTACTGTCATGTATATAATTTACATTAATAAGATTAAAAATAATGTATTCGAGGACTTTTTTTTTTTTTGTGCACCCCTAAAATTGGGTTCAGCACACTTTTTCTATATATCATCATCACATGCAATCTACACTGCATTACTTTTTTACCATATACAAATAAACATATTCCATCACAAGACACCGTAAATCTATTATGGAAGGCCAACTTTCATCACTAAACTCTCAATAATTTTTACATAAAAAATAAATATATCCGTGGGTTACTAACTTTCCAAATCACTTAAGTAAAGTTTAAATTCCTCCCAATAAATACATTTGACTAAGATTAAAGTACATGCTCAGGCAAACTTGACCATTCACGCAAGACGCAAATCTGCAGTCAATTCATAGAAAAAATGAACATCTGAATTAATAGAATAACCCCGAAAAATGTATTCTAAACCCCTTAATAGTAAATAATATATACATGTAATAGATATATTCAAGTATGAAGGTACCGACTGTGTAGAAACAATCCCATATTCACAACAAGTCTATGCAAGGACTTGTAAAAAAAAGAATAACTCATACGTAAATTAACAACATAAAACAACCTATGAATGAATATGACTTTTTATAAAAACAATCCACAAATAATCAAATTTGCCAAATTACAAAAACAAAGTTTTCGTACCCCCTATCTTAACGAAGTATCAGTTCATGACACACAATGACTGTAAATAGTCCAAATTCCGTTATTCCGCACATATATAAAATAGTTCTTCAGCATAACGCATCCTTGTTGCAGTCAAGAATATATATAATTCACATGAGTTGGTTCTGACCTTGGTCAGGTGTCAGAACCAACCTTTCAACATACAGATTATCCATAAAAATAAATCCATCAATATAAACATTCGACTATAGTTATACTTCGCAGATAAGGAGGCACAACAAATACATACACTGTCGGCAAGGTAAAAAAAACCATTATGAAATACACTTGTTTTTTATTTTCTTTTAATGAACATAAAATGAATAACAACATTAAGTTACACAGCCGGTAAAAAATTTGACAAGCTATACAATTTATATTACAAGCTCAGCCCTCCACTGTCGCTACCGATTTTCTCGAGAGAAAAAAATAAAAGTAATGAGGTGATGAAGTTCGAAAATGATCTAAGTAATATAAGTTATACGAAAATCGGTTGAAATTCCATTAATAATTACATAATCTGCGAATATCACTGTGCCCCAAGGTAAGAACTGTACTTCATTTTCAGTCTTTCAATTTATTTTCTTAATATAATTTTAATGAATATTTTCTTTGGGTTTCTGAAATATAACCCTGAAAAATCTAACGGAGGGTCCAATCCCTGCCTCAGAATGGACCACTCTCACCATCTCTACGTAGATTCGTCGCCTTTCTTCAGTTTGCGGTGGTCTGATTATTACCAAACATGCTACATCTTAGGCATAGACTGTCTCTGCTGCTCCGTTACAAGAACCACTCTTCTAACACGTCCATGATACATATATCTGCGTTTAAGTGCATTTCATAGTCAAAGTTAAAGTCCCTGTTTTCAGTTCCTTTTCTGTTTTATAAAATTTTTAGAATTTTTATTTTTTTTTGGAAATTAGTTTTTTGACAGATTTTATAAAAAGTACTCTATTTCCATTCTCAATTTTATCTATCTTTATCTTTATTCCTGTCCATCAAGGGCGACTTGAGAAACAACTATGGTCACTTGGTCTTCTCCCGACCGGCAGTAAAACGCTTGCCGAAGTTGAGCAGTCACGCCCGGTCAGAATGGGGACGTTAAATCAGATGCCTCGTGTAAAGAGAGTGCCACACTCTTTCCACGTTAAGAACCCTCTTTGAGGGGTCCATAGGTGGCCTGTTGAAAGGCAAAATTTCTGTCCCTATCTAATATAGCCTTATTTTTCTGTGGCAGTCCAGATTTCCTAGACCATCATCCAAAATGGCCTCTATTATGACAAGACTAGTTCAAATCCATATCATCGATTTCTTTATTTTCCAAATCTATCAATTCCCTTTTCAATTAGAAAACAAAAATCGTAATATTCATCAAACTTTGTTCTTGGTTAACCAACAGTTTCGTTTAACAAAAAAGTATTTCAAGTTACACCAACTTGTAATAAATATCCATGCACTGTTGAAGCACGTACGGAATATTTTAATAATGCAAGCAATATTGTAGGATATATTTCATTTTTTTCTCCCAAATAAATAGACATAATATGCATAACTTGAGTGAAACTGCAACACTAAAAAACATGCTTATCGAACCAAGCTTTCCAAGTTAGCTTCTAAACATCCAAAAATGTTAGATAAATGTTCCACTTTACCTTACTTTCTCAAAATATCCGATTCTTTGGGTAGAGGTTCCAAACATATTGTTCCATACATTGGTTTTATATTTTTTCTTTGTCCAGAACAGCCTCTGTTAAATAGTCTAGCGACTTGATTTGATAGTCCACATCACCTGAGGTGTACGATTTTGTTAAATATTCAGTAGAGAGAATATCATCCTCCAAATATATTTCGAAATCTGTGTTTTTGTATTGTATAGAAAGTGCACTCACAGTTACCAAAACATATGAAGTGGTTACACCACGATAACAAAATCCTAGTGAATATTTATTGTTAGTGATGTTAAATTTGAGGGTATGTGCTTGATGATATTCTCCACCTATTTCACCGTTGAAAACTGCCTCATAACTTGTAAAGTATCCTCATTTCCAGACATAATTCATCATTTGTCCTTCAGTTACTGCAAGGGAATTCGTTCTGGACCCTAGAATGCCAAGACACACGTTTAGAGTCGGCAAGTCAATACCGTAGTATGACATGTTTCTCACTACTGGGAACACCAATTACTACCAACTGGCTGTTTCAACTAAATTTATTTTAAAATATTTCAATGAAAGAATATTGAAGTTATGCAATGTAAAATCTTCAATATACAACCCCAACCAATTCTTACAAAAAGCCTAAAGTTACCTTACCATTTGTCAGCATTGAACATGCCAATGTCAATTTGACATGGTCATTTTCTTTCCGAGATCAAACCCTAGATCTTTCCATGTTGAAATCCATTGGGCAATGCGTCTGACTTGAACAAGGACAAATAGTCGCCTATTTCATGTTATTCCAAATCAATGCATTACCCTATTATTTGTGGATTTTTTAAAATCAAAATTACGAAGTTCTTTACCTGGTTTCTATGATGAGTTTATTTACTACCACGTTATGCAAAATGTATGCCATTCAAATACACCATTACAACCTACAGTTTTAGGGGTTTATCAGACCCTATGACTGCTCTCTCTCACAAGATAACTTTCTCTAGACATGATATTGGTTAGGCTCCTCGACTCGCGGCACCTAATCCTTCTGCTGATCTTTTCTTCATCACAGAGTCTGTAATGTGTGGCACTTGGCATTAGTAGGTTGAGTAAGTAGATTTACGGATGGATCACTCAATCGCATGTGTCCTTGCGAAGCCACAAACAATTCCGATGATAAGTGGATATTTTCATCAGTCTCTATTCCTACCTATATCTGTGTTATTCACCATTACCATGATTCATTCTACATTTTAACACTATATGGCAACTTCTCATAGACCATACTTTTTATGTGCAGTATACATTAGACAACGTCACTTGCTAAAATAAATATAATTGTTTGAATTGTTGAATACAAACGATTGCACTTATTCTGCGTAAATTGTGGTGGCTGGATTGGACACATTATGAACGTTTATGATGTTGGTTTATGGTTGAATTTGGTGGTTACTTGTTTTGAAATACCGTCTGATGCTGGTGCAGCTATTTTCAATTAGTTGCAGGATTTCAGACACTTTTCGTTTCTGTTGTTCTGATGGTTGACTGTTTGACCATAATGCATTGCTCCGATGATCAGTTTGCTTCCTTCGAAGCTGCTCCGGAATGTTAACATTAAGCCTTTGGAGAATGATTAGTGTAAAATTCATGTATCTGCCTGCCTTTTTACAACAACTTCAATTTTGTTTTTCCCGACTGGTTGCCTCGAAAACCAAACGGTCTTATCTCTATAGCACGCAAGGTCTGGAAATGAAAATATTTATTTGTTCTTTCTAATTGCAACTGTTGGTGTAGGTTATGTTATATTTGTTTTTCTCGTGGGATTTTGTCTATATGTGTTACATTTTAGTGTTATGTCGTTGTTCTCCTCTTATATTTAATGCGTTTCCCTCGGTTTTAGTTTGTTATCCCGATTTTGTTTTTTGTCCATGGATTTATGAGTTTTGAACAGCGGTATACTACTGTTGCCTTTATTTGAATATGTGAACTGGACACCTATCTGGTTGATGCCTATTTTCAAATTTTCTTGCCGTGTGTGGTTCAATAGTCCTGTAGTCAAGTCCTCCCTGTATGCTTTTGACACTGTCTCCCTATAAAACAAAACTTGTTTACCGTTATCTTGTTTCCAACCATCAAGTTTTTCAAGCAGAGGTCGCAATGACCTTGACCACCTCGGAGATCAAAGTTTAAACCTATTGTCAAAAACATGGTATAAAATAGAAAAATTGACACAAATACAAGTGTGTATTTCAAATGGATTTGAAGTTAAATGGAACTTCTTAAGTATGTTCATACTAACACATTTCTTCATTTTAAATGTATAACTCTTGCAGATGTTGATATAGTGTCAGCCTAGCTTGAGTCCGGTTCTTCAGAAAGTTCCATTTTTTTGTCAGGGGTTAATCCTTCTACTGTGTAAATTTCATGCGTTTTTTAAACGGTCATGAATCACCCCCTGCCTGCATTTTACAGAGAGATGTACTTAACCAAGACTCAGTAAATGCCAATATATCGAATTTGTCATATTCAGCTGCAATAGGATCTTGGGAGCTAAACTCTAGATGTTTAAATGTAGGAAAGAAGATTTCGAGGGCAAATCGTACAACATTTGACAAGTCGTTCGAGTTGATAGAACTATCTGGCGGTGCTTCGTTATAGATGGACATGGGTTTGTTTCAATGCCACCAAGAATCAGTAATATTTGTAACACAAGTAGTATAAATTTTGTATTATTAGATTTGGGTAGTTTCCCTTGTGGTTCTTCAAAAACCAGATGAATGAATAAAACGAGTGTTAACGCTTGGAGTTTGTTCTTACTGGTAGCTTTTAGCATGATACAAAAAAAATGTCGAGTAAAGAGATAGATACTTTTATTGGAATTGCCGATTCTGATGCTATACTGCCTATTGCTCACTCCAATTGTACTGTTACTCCTGTATCAGGGATTGTATCGCACTGAGAAAGGCTAAGTCGTAACAATATACCTATCTGCATTTCGTTTTTTTTTTAAAAGAAATGCAGATATATAAAAAATATTGAGCGGAAAAAAAATGGTAAGAACTGAAAAATACAATTAAGAACTTCAATGATATATATGGGGAAATGGGTGATATTGGAGGAGATTTAATTAGTATGCAGTGGTAATCAATTAGTTTATACAATTGAATAGTAAATCAAAACTAGTCACTATTTCACCTTGACACTGTTGATAATTGTTACTTGTGTTCTGAGAGCAGGCCGATCTCTGGTGTCCTTTCAGACCACACTTGAGGCAGACGGGTTGTCTGCCCAAAACTGTTATCAGTACTGGCCGGTTGTAAACCATCCCTCTATATTGAATCGCCATAAACTGTGACTCGGTACCTCTCATGACACCTTTAAAGGTCCCGGTCTTCAGTTTAACCATTGTAATCCATGGTCTCCTACAATTGAATACTAGTACCATACCGATCCATCCAATATGTAACCAGTTGTTTCTGAAGGTGGAGAGGAAACCCCTGTACCTTAAAGTTCACGATTGTCCAATCTATTCTGTCGTTGGAAATGGTTCGGCTCTTTTCATCTCCGAAGTCGTCTGTTTGCGAAGGTGAGATACCATACAGCTCCTTCTCCCGTCTTGTATATAGCTTAATGTCTAGTCTCCAAAAGACCCTCGAAAATGAGATGACCTGTCCCCCTGTATTTACCTTGGCCTGCTGGAACTTGGCTCTCAGGGTCCTTCTCATCACAAACAGGTGAATGTACTTCAAAATATATCAATAGAAATAAAATAGACAGGTGAGTTAACTTTTGACATAGATATAAAAGACAAAGGAATGTAACTTTATAAAGACCACAGCGTAGTTATATAATACTATTAAATATAAACATATGAAAATACATATATATATAAATAATATATCAATATCAAAAATAGAAATGCTATAAACATATGAAAAATACACCTATAAAAGGTTATAAAAGAATAATCAAATTGAAAGTCCGTGGACAGAAGGGCAGTTATTTCAGGGAAATAATCAATGTATATACGTCCATAATTCAAGCAAAATTAGTCAACCTCAATCGTTCTAGTACACTTTAAAGATAGGGCAACTGGTCCTGTCCTCTCCAGTTCTTCCTCTTTAACCAACTTCTTCCCATTGTCTTCTTTCTCTTTCTCCGCTGGGTCATTATCCCTCCCCCTCTTTCTGGTCATCCCTGACAAGTCCATCTCTTCAGTACCTTGATCCTGGGCGGATCTTTATTGCTGTCAATACATCGGTCCTCCCAATGACCTTCACTGCTGGTAGGTACATCGGCACTCAACTGAGCGCTTTCACCGCTTCCATAATCTAACCCTGCCCTCGCCGAATCTGCATAACTCTTCCTAGTGTTAATAGTGTACTGATGGCAGGCCGACCTCTGTATGGTATTGCCACGAACTGTGGCTCTGTACTTTTCATAACTCCTTTTAGGGCCCCGGTCTTCAACTTCAGTCCTTCATACTCCATAAATTCCTCCTTTAGTTATATAGCAGTCCCGTACCGCTCTAACCATTTGTATACTAATTCTTTCCTTAGATGAAGAGGAAACCACTGGACTTTGAATTTGACTATTCTATAGTCGATCCTGTCGAAGTAAACGGCACCACTGCCGTTGGTAATGGCTCGGCCTTGTCTGTCTCCAAACGTCTCGGTCTCGAGAATACCTTCTATGGCTGCGATCACCTGTCCCCGTGTGTTGACTTTCGCCTGATATATATAAAAAATATTTCAATATCAAAAGTAGAAATATTAAATATAAAAGGAGTAATCAAAATCAAAGTCCGTAGACAGAATGGCAATTATTTCAGGGGGATATTCAATATACATACATCCATAGTCAAAGCAAAGTTAGTCAATCTCTATCGCGCCAACAAACTTTATCGGTAGGGTAAGTGGTCCTGTTCTCTCCGGTTCCTCTGCTTTCACCAGCTTCTTTCCATTATCTTCTACCTCTTCTTCTGGGTCGTCATCCCCCCTCTTTCTGGTCGTCCCTGCTATATTCATCTGTTTGCGGTACATCGGCACTCAACCGATTGTTATTGGTCAATTTCGCATGTCTGTCTTGTTGATTTTCAAGGTGTTTTGGCGATGTGTTGTATACAGACCTATCTTCTTCACCTCTCTGACTGTTTTTATCGAATTTTGGGTTTACAACGATCCCTTGATATATCTATGACCTTCACTGCTATTAGGTACATCAGCACTCAGTTGAGTGCCTTCGCCGCTACTGGTGGTCAGTACCTCAGGCCGCAGAAGAGACCCTTCACTGCTAAGGAGTTAATCGAGTAGACCTGTTTACCCTTCACTGCTGTCTGTCTGCGGTACATCATCACTCAACTGAGTTCTTTCTCGGTTCCTGCCATACTGACTTCCTTGGCGTACATCACCCTGGTCGTATTCTTCGGGCACACAGAACGTTGGTGCCCCTTCGCGCCATATTTAAGACGGACTGGCTGCCAGCCTAAAATAGTGACTAGGACAGGTCTGTTGGATACCATTGCCCTGTATGGTATGCATATGGCGTTGAACTGGGCCTCGTTGCTTAATTCTCATGGCACCCGACACAGTCTTCCATTCTCATCATCGTATACCATGAAATCCTAATTTAGGTGAAATTCGTGTCGTAACTCCTAAGCCAATCCCTCACAAGCTCTTTCTTCATATGGAGGGGAAACCAGTGTATCCGAAAGCGAACCAGATAGTCCTTTCGAAACACACTGATCCCTTTTCCTTGCAGACTCTCCTGGTTCCGTCACATAGGACTTCTACTTCATTGTCGGTAATGAAGGTCACGTACCATTCGTTACCCTCCCGTCTTCTAACTTCCACAACGTCTATGGCGGCGATCACCCGTCTTCTGGTGTTAATCTTAGGTCAGTAGATTTGACTCTCGAGTTCTTCTCATAACGTCACTATTATAATACGAATTCATGTTGACAGACGGGCGGCCGTGAAAAGTATAAAGTAGACATATAATAATAAATGTAATATATAAACATATATATAAAACAATCAATAGAAATAATGTAACAAATACAAAACAGAATACACCTATAGTAGATGGAAAGGGAGCACACAATTGCATAGTCCAAGGGCGTAAAGGCAGTCATTTCAGGAGGGATTTTCAATTTTCGAAGAACGTTTAACAAATCAAAATAAAGTAACTCGCATCTACAAGGTTATCTCGACTTTTCCTAATGTCATCAAGAAAATTGAGCACGACATTCCTTGAACCTTTCTCCTGTGTAACTAAGTGAGGCGGTTAAGTTTAACCTCATTTTCCCTGGTTGTCTTTGGAGGCACTCATTTCACATTTAAAAAATATACAGTTGTCCATATACATTTCAAAGATGTTCATTTCGTTTATATTCATAATCATGCTGTATATCAAATCCCAAAAGTCTTTTGATATTTTACATTTGATACAAAGGTACTCTCTGTTAGATTGATTATAGATGTATTCTACAATAATGATTGTATTTCTTCTTAATATACTTATTCATTTTTCTTTGCACATCGTCAGTCGTTGAATATGTCCTTGTTCTGTAATAAACCCTTGCTAATGATAATTTATTTTCAAGACTGCACGGCTTGCCGTTTGTTTATTTTTTTTAACAAATGTTTAACGTGATATTTACATATTTTCAGTTGAACTCAAGTTTTGAGTTTTCCAAAATAAACTCTCAAAAGATGGAATCTAATTTCGAATTCTTTATGGTGTTTTTCGGGGTAAAACTTCAAAACGTTGCATTTGAAGTTATATACACTGGTGGTAAGCGGATGGTCGTAAGTTACAGTTGTGACCATCTGAAAATGGGAGAAAACTATGGAGGTAAATTTTCCTTTCCTATTGTTCAGCAGTAAAAGGTTCATTTGAGCCAAAGTGCTTGTCTCAAACACACTAATCGTGAGCGAGTTCACTAAAATAAAGTTTGATACATAAAATCATTAGCATTTTTTTGAAATAGTCATTCAAAAATTCGAGCATGATGGTCGTAACTTCATTGATAATGTTTTGGATGATGATCGTTACTAACACATGATGGTCGTGACTTTTGAAAGATGATCATAACTCGAGAATTGAGACCAGCTTTTATATAAAGTAAAGAGTACTGTAACCATGTTAATAAACTCAGATGTTATATAAGGTTTACTGAAAACAATATTAACAATTGGTTACTTTAATTATAGTATGCATAAATTAAGTCAAAGTATAAAGTTGTGATGTATCTATTAAAAAACGTTAGGGCCAATAACTAGTCATACTAACGAGTTCATTTCTTGCGGATTAATTATCAAGGAATTATAAACTTTGGCGTAATTTTGTCGAAGTAGTGGTAATTTGAAGACATTCTGAAAAAAAGACCTAATAACTAATTTTTTTTTACAATAAGATGTTGAAGATAATCCTTAAAATAAGAGAACAATATGTACATCATATTTATATATTTACTTTCAGAGGCATTTATGTGCTCCGATTTGGTATGTTCCGATATGTCTGATAAACCATCTTACATCTTAGGCCGTGTTCACACTGACCTAAACTCGGTGTTGTGTTAGTGTAACTCACACGTAAACTAAACACAATTGCGTTCCCATTGATAAAACTCAATGTTTACATGTAGTTTAAATCATGTTTTATCTACACACAGTCGATAGTCAATGTAGGCCTTGTGTGGGTTTAGTGTACATAAAACAAGATATTTAAAACACGAATTGTACCATGTCTGTTTAAAGAAGAAAAGTATTCTTGATAAAAATAATATTTATATCAATTGTTGATAAAGTTCTTTACAAAATTATGTGCTTAAAGTTGATATTCTTTTCTTTTATATATAAAGGCTATATATATAAACACTTGGCGCATCTTTATTAACCCCTTATCAAGACCCAAAGCATCATTATTGCCACATAATTCATTTGAAAATGTCTTCCCGAATTGACTGGACGTTTGCAGAAACAGGCGCTTTAATAAGCCTATGGCAACAAGACCATATTCAGAAGATGTTTAATAGCATGTGCAGGAAGAAGCCAATTTCGGAAGACATATCAAAACAGTTAAAGATAAAGGGTATTGTCAGAACGGGAAAGCAATGTGAAGTAAGAATTCACACAATGACTACAAAATACCGGAAAATTGTAAAGGCAAACAAGGAGAGTGGGGCTTCACCGAAATTCTGTCCCTTCTTTGAGCAACTGGATGAAGTGTTGGGAACAAAAGCCAGTACAGTTCCACCCTGCTTGATTGACTCAGGAATAAAAACATTTGGTAAGAACTTCACAATTTTACATTTACTAGTTTTATAAGTACATATAAGAAAATATGCGTGAAATATTTGCCACTGTTCTATATACTTAATCAACGATTCACGAATAAAAGCGTATTCGGTGATGTTTTTTTGATTGGCTTGTCTTGCAGATTCAAGAAATTCTCTTAGAAATAAAAAAAAAAGTCAGCAGTAATTTACATTGTATGATTTTTTTTTTAACATCAAAGTCGTAGAAAAAATATGTGGTATGATTTCCAGTGAGACAGTTCTCCACAAGATATAAAAATGAGACAGAAATTAACAAGTATAGGTAACCGTACAGCCTTCAACAATGAGCAAAGCCCATACCGCATAGTCATCTATAAAAGGCCCCGAAATTACCATGTAACATATTTCAAACGAGAAATCAATGTTTAGACGTATCTGCAAGATAGTATCGGGACATTGCTCTTGGTTCAAACTCCGGATCGTTTTATTCAACCAAAAGTAATGGATTGAGAAAAAACGCAAATAAGTTTCTCAAAATCACCAACTCGCTATAATATCTATTTTGCTAAACTTGTATATGTGTATGTTAAGCATATTGTATAATCCTATATTTCCTTTTTTAGTTCCTGAAATGGTTGACGACAACAACAATGAAGTGCCTTGTGAGATGAATGCTGGTTCTGATACTGTAGTTGACAAAAATGATAACGAAACAGATTGCCAGAAAACAGAAATCAGCAAAGAAAAAAATACAACAACCCATGCCCAGGATGATAAAGTCAATACTGTATGCAATCCTCGCAGGTAAACTACTGAAAACTAAGCATGGCATTATAATTTTAAAGAGCATACTCTTGTCCGCATAAAAGACCTCTATTTCAATGGGGAACATTTTACGTAGTTTTCAAACTAAAAAATAAAATTATCCCATTGAATAAATTTTCAACATAAATAGGTATCCGTTTTAAATTGGCTGTCATTTCATATAAAACTGCATTTACACGCAGTTCCAATAATTATTTGCATGTCCCCCTTACTTAAAGAGTATTTTATTTTATTAAATTATTTTTTGTGTGTGTGTGATTTTTTTTCGGGGGGGGGGCAAAGAGCATATATTTTTTTCAGATAGGTCATACGTTTTCATTTTTGTTTGGCTTAATGGTTAATTCGTTTTCTCCCTTTTAGAATATCAAATAATTAAACTCTTACCAAAACTGATATTTTAAAAAATTGAAAACCATGTTTTTTTGTATTTTTAAGCAACAACGATGACATAAAATCAAGGAAACGTTCAAACACAGAGGATCTGATGACATCTTTCCTTGAAATGCAACAAAAAAGCGAGGAACGTTTTTTTGAATTTGAAAAGAAAAGAATGGAAATGGAGGCAAAAGAAGAAGAAAATAGACAAAAGAGAGAAGAAGAACAAGAAAAAAAACCAACAAAACTTTTTACTGGAACTTGCTAAAATATTTGCAGCAAAAAATAAAAAAAAAACAGTTATAGATTTTTAGTACTTTTGTTATAATTTATAAATCAAGTGGTCACATCAATTATTATGACAGAAATTGTACATTTGAATTATAAATACACAAGTCAATTATATATTATCTCTAAACTAAAAAGGACGCAACAGCACCCCTGATATTTTCAGCATAGTTGTTTTGATTATTTTGCAAATTGGCAAGAAATACATTATCTTGACCACCAACAACGCCATTTAGCCACTGTTCATTGATACCATCACCATGCACTTCACAAAAGTTATGTAATGTACAACAAGAACAAACAACATAAGGCACACGTACAGTAGCGACATCAAGTCTTTTCAGTAAGCAACGCCATCTCCCTTTCAACCTACCAAATGATCCTTCCACAACCATGCTTGTACTTGAATGCTTGTAATTAAAAGTTTTTTGTTCATAAGTTAAATTTCCGAAATCGGAAAAAGGTCTCATCAGCCAAGATTTCAAAGGATACGCGGCATCACCCAATAAAAATACAGGTATCTCAGTTCCATTAATATTGACTGTATGTTGAGGAAATAGCTCTCCATTCTCTCCTTGTCGATAAATGTCTGAATTACTGAATATGCGCGCATCATGGACTCGGCCTGGCCATCCGACATAAACATTGGTAAAGCAGTAATTTGCATCTACAACTGCTTGGCATACCATTGAATACCACCCTTTTCTGTTGTGGTGCCACTATTGGAATATGTGTTCCATCTATAGCCCCGCCTACTTGGGGAAAACCGTTGATTCGTCTGAAGTCTCGTATATTCTCAATAAGTCTTTGACCTGTAGGTAGACATATATATTTCGGCATTAAATGGTCCGTTATAACTTTGCAAGTGTCATTTGCAATTTTGCAACACGTCGACCTCTCAACAGCAAATAGGTGCGATATAGTTCTGTATTCTGCATTTGTGGCTAATCGCCATAAAGTTATTGCGACCCTTTTCTTTACAGTTATGCATTTCCTGAAGTTTGTGTTTCTTTTCTCGATGTGGATATCAAGTTCCGTGCACAAAAAAATGAACGTTTGCTTTGATAGCCTGAAGTTTTCACGAAAGTCATTCTCGTTCAAGGACCCATTCACAACATGTTCCCACCAGTTGTCGCAACTTTGTCTTTGCCAAATACTCCTTGGAGGAGAAATGCCATTGGAAACAAACAAAAATGATAAAAATGCTGTTACCCTTCTTTGCTGCAATATCGTGAACATCTCTATTCTTCTTCTTCTTCTATAAGCACGCTGCTGCAGCCTACGTTTTTTGTTGCGTAATTGAGAAATCTTTTGTATCTTTAAAGAACTGTATATCATCAAAATGGGGCATTCCAGTTAATATCTGCTAAAGGGGGATGGATGGTCCTTTCTGATGGGTGTAAAATTTATACATCATGTACATCTTAGGGGTGAAATTTTGGGTTTGTTTCATCTGACAGGTACACTTATACGCAAAAAACTTCTGAGGGTCTTGGCAGCAGTAAATAATTAAAAATGATTACATCTTAGTGGTAACAAAAATGCCTATGTCAGATCTGATGGGTGCTTTGAAATGTAGACAGTTTCGTATGATGCATTATCTAGTATTGTTTTTAAAATTCTGATGGGTACAATCCTTGCAGTAAAAAAATCTGATAGGTCATTTTTTTCCATGAAAGCCCATCCACCCAACATGAACAGGAACTCTTCATCTGATAGGTCATAATTTTTTATATCTGATAGGTAGTTTTTCATGATGTTTTTTTTCTGATACGTATAAAAAAAATCTCCCCATCCATCCCCACCTGTCAGAAATTAACTGGAATGGCCCAATGGCTTTCATGACTGCTAGATAAATTGTCCGATAAATATGTATTGAACATTTAAATGACGTATAGCTTACAAGTGTGAACAAATCTCATGTACAAGTAACTAAACAAGGTGTATAGATGTGAACAAATGTAATGTGAAACTAGTGTACACTACACTAAACTAATTGTAAACATGTTTACTCTACATAGCGTTTGGTGTGAACACGGCCTTAGACCGTAGTTCACAGAAGCACAAAAAATCTGACAATTTAAAGATACGTGAATTTCTTTTTTAAACGACACAGATGGGGATAGATCTTACCAATCCCTGCAATTCAATATCTCCCTGGATATTGGCGGATATAAGCAGACCGGACATACATGTTACATTGACGTCCACGAAAAACGCATTACATTTAAAAAATCTCCAAATGCCAAGATAAACAATGATGAAAAGGTCAACCAAACTGGTGTTGACCATTTATACCAGCTTATCCCAGGCGCGATTTGAAAAAAAACGAAGGATATGGACCGCATTAGTGATGTCATATCTATATAAGAATGTATTGAGAATGGAGTAATAATGCGAAATATACATGATATAGCCTTTCATCTACTTTTAGATATTGGGAAGTTTTATACCACGAAAACAATATCGCATATGAGATATGACGAAAAATCTTTAACATTCTGGTGTACGGTGTACAAACATTTCAATAAAAAGGGGATAAACTTTTTCCGTGGATACAAAACAGACAGTTTAGTTGACCAAAAAGGTTCCATTGGCCCCAAAGACTGTGACATCAACTTTGCTTTGCCTTCAAATCCTACCATAACAAAAGAAGTTGATAGATTTACAGCTGATGCTGGACATCCTGGAATATCAAATTTATCCCTCGAAGCATTCGCTGCTAGACAGCTAGGAAAGGATATTAAACTTTCAATAGATGGGGAAAAAATTGCTATTGGGTTTGGAAACATGGGAGATGAAGATCTAGCCGCAGACAAGCCTTCACCGACGTGAGCAGAAAGCAAAACGCATCTATCAGATGAGGTCTTAGTGGTGTCAACAATGAAAGACGTTGTAGAAACTAGTGTAATAAATGGCTTCAATAAAATGACCGACCTTTCAGATACCAACTTATCAAATGCAAAACAAGCATTCTTAGTAACAATTCTTATTATGAGCATTCGTATTTAACAACTATGTCTCTTGGATCGCAAAGTTATTATAAATGACTTCGAACGCTGACTGGGGTGAATTGGACGATTCACAGGATAACGCACGTATTACAAAACATCGATCGGATAGCTGGCTTAATCTCCGCAAAGAAAGTAGAATTACAGGCAGTACTAATAAACGGTATTGGAACTCTTGTATGAAAAAAAAATACCAGTCTACTTTCCCATTTTAATATTCATTGAAGATGGTTGTGAAACGATTTCCCTTAGAGATTCGTATGCAATTATTAACAGTGGTTACTGCAACAACCGTGATGAAATTGCATTTGAATTAAAATGTCCTATGCCCGGAAAGAAAAGAATTACAGACGTACATAATAAAATTTTACTGTACCACACAGAAATTGAGTCAAATGGCAGCAAGAAAATGCAATAATAGTTATCGAAGGTACCAGCATTATAAAATAGGTTATCAGATCAATCGTTCAGTCAGTTTAATTGAAGTCTGGAGCTGGCATGTCAGTTAACTGCTAGTAGTCTGTTGTTATTTTTGTATTATTGTCATTTTGTTTATTTTCTTTGGTTACATCTTCTGACATCAGACTCGGGACTTCTCTTGAACTGAATTTTAATGTGCGTATTGTTATGAGTTTACTTTTCTACATTGGCTAGAGGTATAGGGGGGGGGGGGGGTTGAGATCTCACAAACATGTTTAACCCCGCCGCATTTTTGCGCCTGTCCCAAGTCAGGAGCCTCTGGCCTTTGTTATTCTTGTATTATTTTTAATTTTAGTTTCTTGTGTACAATTTGGAAATTAGTATGGCGTTCATTATCACTGAACTAGCATACATTTGTTTAGGGGCCAGCTGAAGGACGCCTCCAGGTGCGGGAATTTCTCGCTACATTGAAGACCTGTTGGTGACCTTCTGCTGTTGTTTTTGTCTATGGTCGGGTTGTTGTCTCTTTGGCATATTCCCCATTTCCATTCTCAATTTTATCAGAGTTTAATTAAAAAATTAATGCCCAGGTGAAGATGATGTTGTATCCTGCCAAGTCACTGGGGACCATTCCATTTCTTTATTGAATCTAAGACTGTTAGCATAGCATCTAGTGTGCCAGGAACATCTAGTGCAATGGTTATAAATTTTGCCCCCATCATATTTTGTTCTAATATGCATCCACATTTCTGCTAAATTAGAGGTAAAGTTTCCTAATAATGATGTACTTTTTTTTGCTACATTGTGTGAGATAACTGCTATATCTTGTCTCATTTGACTATCTAGGTCTGTTATTACCGAATCTGATGCCATTCTTGATATTTCTTGATCTCCAATAGTTGTTCCTTCAGACCCAATTGAAGTTTTCTCGTCAGATATATTGTCATACAAGTTGCAGCTTCATTGTTAGGATCAGTTAATAATTTAGCTTTACAAAATTCTTAACATCGGGTATGGTGGTCCCCATAAATATGGTTTATAGAATTTATATCATATTGTAGTTTTTTGGCAGTATCTCTTTGATCTTTTTCTTTTGATTTAATTATTATGGCACATCTAACCGCATTAACAAGCTTTACCCTTGTGTTCTTTGTCAACTTTCCTTTACATTTGATATGATGATTTTTTAAAACAAGCTTTTCCAAATTACTCCGCAAAAATTTACAAACATGATTCGCACATTTTTTTTTTTATTTTGACAAACTTCCCCCAAACCGGTACCTTCTCCATAATATAAGCATAGACCGAAGAATAACCGTTTCCTATAAAGTTGATATACCGTAACCCATGTTTATTAGCGTTCAAAAACCCTGATTTCATTTTTTTTAAATCATTATCCCTGGCTTCTACGCCTAATGCATTAGCTCTATTACAAATGTAACAATATTTATTTCTGATCCCTAAATAGAGGATTTGTGAAGTTTCTGCTCCAATAATTACCCCGGCTCCACATAATGCGTTATAGCTTTGTATATGTGAGCGCTTGCTCCAACCTCCATAACAGTGATTGATGGTATACCTAACAAATAGAGAAGAGAACAATTCTGAACTAAATCAAATGAAGCAAAAACATTAACTTTACAAAACAGAGAAATAATATAAACTAAATAAAAGAAAGAAAAATCTAGATGATAGAGGAAAATAACGTCAGGAGAGTCTGTCTTGCTCAATTGGACCAATGTATATTTTCAAAAGTGAGACTCATTGCGACTTTAAAATGAAAAACTGCTGAAACAGTGATGTGCAGTAGTTGTCATTTGTTTATGTAATATATACGTGTCTCTCGTTTCTCGTTTTATTAATATAAATTAGACCGTTGCTTTTCCCGTTTAAATGGTTTTACACGTCTAGTAATGTTGGGGCCCTTTATAGCTTGTTGTTCGGTGTGAGCCAAGGCTCCGTGTTGAAGGCCGTACATTGACCTATAATGGTTTACTTTTATAAATAGTTATTTGGAGGGAGAGTTGTCTCGTTGGCACTCATACCACATGTTCCTATATCTGTGTTCTTTTTCTTTTCGTGTTTTATTTTCATGTACATGTATTGATTTTGCCATATCTTTTGTTTTTCTATCATTCATATTTCAGTTTCAAATGTTATCAACCTTATACATGTTATATGCTTGTAATAAATGACACTGGACAAGAAACCAAAAAAAAATCCATTTCTCAACATCATCAACATCATTTTTATGATTGTGCATTGTTCTGGTATTATCAAATCTGATTTATTATGGTTATTTTTCAATTTTTTTACTTTATCCTCTGTTCAACTTTTTATTTTGTTTTTGATATTGAAATTTTGCGGCCTGGATAATTTCTGAACCATGAAGTGACATTGATTGTTGAAATGCAATGGAACAACCAAAACAAACTTGTTTTGAAAAAATAAAACTCGGTAAAATGGCTCAAGAATTATACCGATCGTAGTTTTATGGTGTAAGTTCGTGGATCCTGTTATAATCTATTAGAAATTTACTGTTATAGAGCTGATAATAGAAAGGATCTAATTGTATCATGAATTTTACACAGCACATGTGATTTTTAACATGGCAGGGCCCCATGAAATGTCCCTGAACACATCTAATTTGGATATTATTTTGTTGGAAAAGTTGTTAAAAAACGAAAGAAGGCTGGACCTGGGTATGATTTCATTGAACCGATTGACCATTAATTTTCATTCTAAAATATAAATCTGTATCCAGATCCATTTGTTTTCCTGATGCGTGTTGATGTTTCAAAAAGACCTGATAGTTTGGTCTTTTATTTGCAATCAAATGATCGAAGACACGAATACATTGATGTCATTGATTTATAGGTTAAACTTTAAGAGTCATATTTTTCACCCTAAAAAGTTTTTAACCAAAGAAACCAAAAGAATTAAAATAGATAAGCAAAATAAATCTCATGTTTTTGGTGGTCTTTTTAAAATAAATTCCTTCTGATGGACCGGACCTTAAAGCGAAGTAGGACCTTTGAAATTTAAATATAATACTGCATTTAAATATAAACTGCTCTGTGAATATTACAGTGTAGGAAATACAGTTCATTAGTTTAAGTAAAATGCATTTATTGTCTACATCATATATTTGCTTGATTCTGCTGATATCAAACTTTTATTTATCACGTGAAAATATCAAAAAAGTATTCCTTAAAAGCATTTTATATGGAGTTCATTTCCTTAAAAGCATTTTATATGAAGTTCAAGATTAAATTTCTACCTGTATTGTTTGATAGCAAATAAAACCAGTTAATTGTTACCTGTGCAGGTTGTGATATCTGTTTCAATTTATTTAGTGCAATGCAGGACTGGTTGTGTTAAGTCCTATCTTAGCATTCTGTTGTACATATTTAGCTGTTAAGAGTGCATAGCTTTTGATCTTTTGAAGGAATATGTACCCTTGTGTTGATTTAATTCTATACATACTGAAATGTTAAAGATAATCCATAGTCTGTCCCCTTGTACTCGTATTTGGCAATTTGATGCTTGATAGATAGAGAACTATTGCATGCAGTTCTAGCTATTATTTCATTTAAACAAGTTTATAAATGTAGATAATGGTTACAACAAATAAACAATATGGAACAATTCAAGTACACCTTGTATGGAGCGCTCGACTTTGGTGACTCAGCACGAGGTGTTTTGGAATGTTAATGTTAAGAGGTTTTTCTAAACAATAAACACTAGCTGATCATAGCAAAACTAGTGGGTTATGTTAAAAATGTTATAACAAAAATATTTGTATTAAAGTCTGTGGATATTCTACAAAATTATTGGTTTTATTTTCACCAAATATCCATTTTCTACTAAATGCAATTAAACCATAAATAATACTGCTTTGCACGAAGTTTCCTCTTGATACATGTTCAAGTGGTTCATCTCTATCATTCATTATCTCTGCTGTTTTGATAATATTGCAGTTTGAAAACGTTGTATTTCTCAGGCCACAGAAGGGGCCATAAACTGTAAGTGACAAACATCCCTCTGCATTTGTGATTGTTTTCTGAGAAGAGATAGTACTTCTCTTTAAAAATATTATTGTTTTGCCCTTGTAAAGCAAACCGTCTTGATAGGTTTTGTATTTTCCATACTTTTGTTGATGTGTATCGTGATGAAAACTTCCCTGTTGTACACCCTCCCACGATACGGGATACTTAAAAACTATTTCTGTACTCTCTTCCAGATAGAGCCACCGTCTTTAAAGAAATTCCCTCGCATTAAATCCGTTGTCTCCTCCACAAGGTGAATGTCAGTACCGTAGTTTCCAAGCCGCCATTTCGACACTTAGGTGGTTTTCATGTGGTGCGGAAACCAATACACTCTGAATCTAACCTGTCTTTTATCGATACAGTCAAAATACACGCTCTTCGTCCAAATCCCTCCTAATAACTCCGCCTCTCTATGTGTTGTGAACGTGATGTACCACTCGACACCCTCACCGGTTTTGTATATAGCTTCCAGTTGGTTAACATCGACGAACTATAACCTGTCCTCTCGTCGCGACCCTCTTCTTTATAAATTTGGCACGTAAGTTCTCTCTTACATAAACTTGGTGTAAACAATATTTTAGTATGAATAATACAAGTATAACTATAGACACATACACCATTAGGATTTAGAAACGAAGCAGCAAGTGCTTATATTAATCCGTCTCCTTAATAAACCAAATACATTATACACAAATAAACATAACTAAATGATCTGTGCAACTGATGAGACAAAATGCTTACTGGTTTATTGTATGAATAACTGATTTGTAAACCTTTTAGATTTAAAAATGAACCTTTGTACCATGAGAAATAAACTCTAGGTTTTCTTAATTTGAAATGGTATTTGAGCCATTTAATAGAAATTCCGTGTCCCTTTGTTACACTTTTATGTTAGGCTTCCAAATGATATTATCAGTTCTTGTCTTATGTCCGAATATTAATATAATAGGCAAAATAATAAAAAATGTGAACTAGTTTCGAAATCACCACAGCGACATTTAGAAGAAGATTTTGAGAACAAATCGTAAAAAATTGACAAGTCGTTCGAGTTGATAGAACTATCTAGCGATGCTTCGTAATCAGATGGACCTAGATTTGTTTCAATGTCACCAAGAATCAGTAATCCATAGCCATTCAAAAACTAAGGATTTCCTCATATGGTGAGGAAACCAGTGAACCCTCAATCGTATAATCCAGCTATCAATGCGGTCAAGCACCATTGATCCTCCTTCACATTTCGTCTATCGCCGGTCCCTAGGGTACTGTAAACCAACTTATTTTCGCGAGCGATTTAATTTCGCGAGTAGAAAAATAACGCGAATATAAATCGTCGCGAATATGTAAATCTTGGATCTATCCTTATGTAAATATATCGACTAAATAAAAAAATCGCGAAATTAAACCGACGCGAAGTGGACTCTGAAGGGTTAAACGCGAAATAAAATATCCGCGAAAATAAGTTGGTTTACAGTATCTATCAGCCTCGTTTTAAAACTGATGTACCATTCTACACCCTCACCCGTCTTGTAGATAGCTTCAGATCTGGTTCACGTTTTAAAGGTCTTGCAAGGCGTTGCTTACTTGAACTCTGGTATGCACTTTAACTTAGAGTATCTGACTCTTAAAGTTCTCTTGATAACGTCTGCGGCGTAATGGAGAACAGACGAGCGGCCGCAAAGCCGACAACGTCAAAACCTGGGTTTGTCTTGGGATTCCGGATTAGGTCACGGTGTCCCCCTCTTTCTGGTCGTCCCTAATAAGTCCATCTTTTCAGTACATCGATCCTGGTGCGGACATTCACTGCTGTCAGTACATAGGTCATGGGGACCTTCACTGCTTGTAGGTACATCAGCACTCATATTGAGTGCCATTGCCGCTACTGGTGGTCGGTACCTCGAGCCGCACAAGAGACCCTTCACTGATTCATCGGGACTCAACTGAGCGCTTTCACCGTTTCCATACTCTAACCCTGCCTGCACGTGCCGAATCTGCATAACTCCCACTGGTTTTCTCCTCATCACTTCTTTCAGGTCCCCGGTCTTCAACGTAAGTCCGTCGTAATCCATTATCTCCTCCTCCAATTGGATAGCAGTCCGTACCGCTCTTACCAATCGGCAACCAATTCTTTTCTCAGATATAGAGGAAACCAATGAGCTTTGAATTTAACTATTCTTTGGTCAATCCTATCAAAGTAAACGGGACCACTGCCGTTAGTAAGGTCTCGCCTCTGTCCATCTCCGAACGTCTCTGTGTTGCTGCCTGTGGCAAAGGCCATTCGGCTCCTTCCCCTGTCTAGTAAAAGGTATAAGGTCTCTAGTTTCATTAAGAAATTCGACGGCTGATATCACCTGTCCCCGTGTGTTCACTTTGGCCTGCTGGAACTTGACTCGCAGGGTTCTTCTCATGACTTCTGCAGTAATTTAATGGTCCATAACCAGACGGGAGGTCGCAAAGCCGTCAGCGACCCTCGCTTGTCTTGCCGGCGGGGGCCTAGCTCCCACTCTCCTTCTCTTCACTTTCCGACGATGGTGTTGCAAGGGGACGTAATCCCTCCCTCGTTAGGGTCTAATCTCGCCATTAGACCATTCGTTGTTCTCCTCTCTTCTGTTATCCAGCCCATATCACCATATAATGACAGATTTGGTGTGTATTTTCTGACACCCACAAAAAAGCGCATGGCTCTATTCTTCACACTATTAATACATGATAAATCCTTCGTACCCCATAGCGGCAGCATCATATTCAATAACAGATCCAAGTAATGATGGAAAAGTTTTGTAAATGTGGAGTACTGAAAACCTCCATTTGATTTACACTTGGATATTAATAGCCCTAATGACCTACTAGCGGATTTTTTTACTGCTTTTGTCATATCATGAGAATACAAAAATTTAGTAAAAAGTAAACCAAGATAATTATGAGATACAATATCTATTTTGTCACCATTGAATAGAAATTGAAAAGTAGTTCTAGGCACGGACTGTGTTCTAAAATTTACAATGTTTGACTAATCCTAATTAACTGTCATATCATTTGTATTGCACCATGTATTGAGTGTATCCAACAGTTTTTTTAAAACATTTTTATTTTCAGTTAAAAAATCATCTGCATACAATATTATACAAACTTTATCATTATCAATATTAATACCAATATTTATCCTTTAAATATCATCAACTAAATCAATTATAAAAATATAAAAAAATACTGAACAATAATGGCGATGATATACATCCTATAATCCACACTTTATTACGTTACCAATCTGTAAAATTATTGTTCATTTTAATACAAGACTGAACATTTCTAAACAATGAATGTTTTTGCTTCAGCATTTTAGAACTTATTTCTAATGACTGTAGTTTACAAAACAATAACTCTCTATTAATCCAATCATATGACTTTTTAAAATCAATAAATGCAATAGAACTTCCTCTGGGCTTCTGTCTCAGAGCAGGTGGCTCTATGGTCTCCAAATGGTTGTACTTGAGACATATGCTCTGTCGTCCTTGTACAGTGATCAGCACATCTCTGTTGTAGCATCTACCACGATGGGGAATGCTCTGGTACTGTGCTTCCGTAACTTTCATAGTATACCCTCGTATAATGTCGACCCCTCCTCTATCCTCACATTTTGCCCGAAAGTCTGTAGCCATTCAAAAACTAAGGCTTTCCTCGTATGGTGAGGAAACCAGTGGCCCCTCAATCGTATGATACGGCTATCTATGCGGTCAAGAACCATAGATCCTCCTTCTTCTCCTACATCTAGTCTATTGCCGGTCCCTAGGGTATCAGCCTCTTTTTCCGTCTTGACACTGATGTACCATTCTACACCCTCACCCGTCTTGTAGATCGCTTCAAGCTGGTTCAGGTCTAGAAGGTCTTTTTGGGCGTTGATTACTTGTCCTCTGGTACATGTATTCACTCTTGCTTTAGAAAATCTAGTTCTATAATACTATTAAATATAAACTTATGAAAATAGATGTATATATAAACAATATATCAATATCAAAAGTAAAAATACTATAAGCATATGAAAGGTTACAAAGGAGTAATCAAAATCAAAGTCCGTGTACAGAAGGGCAGTTATTTAAGGGGTGGAAAAAACAATATACATACGTCCATTAATCAAGGAAAATTAGTCAACCTCTAGTTTAAACATATTGTATTGTCTAAATATACAATAGGATTGAATACAAGTTATAACAACTTAAGATAATCCTCTGCATATAAGTACAATATACAAAATTTTAAGATGACAGCAATTATATATTTCAGTACAATATGAAAAATATATACAATACATATATTATGTTTAAACAGTAACAATTGGATACGAGTTCATAGGATCATCCCTCTCCTCTATCTGGTCGTCCATCTCTTGAGTGCATCGATCATGGGGCGGACCTTCACTGCTTTCAGTACATCGGGCCGCACAAAGGACCCTTCCCTGCTTTAAAGTACCTCGAGTCGCCCTTTTGGTCCTTCACTGCTGCCGTTGGGACTCAACAGAGCGCTTTCACCGCTTCCATCCTCTCAACCCTGCCCTCGCCGAATCTGCATAACTCTTCCTGATGTTTTTAGTTTTGTTTAACTTGAAACCAGTACCCTTACCATATAAATAAATCAAATACAAAAATTTAGTTATACTTTTATCAGTGGTTAAAACACCAGTGCTATCATCAGCGAAATCAGAAATTTTACAATTATCCAAGTACCAGGAAAATTAATACCTACAATATCTTTAATTACTTTTTTAATAAACGGTTCTAAACATAATAAATATAATAAAGAAGATCAACTGCACCCTTGTTTTACAGAGCGAGTTATCTTTACCGGATTAGAAATAAAATTATTAACAAGGATACAAGATAATAAATCATAATACAATATTTTAACCCATTTTATCAAATTCGGTCCAAAATTAAATTTTCTTCAACTTTAAACATAAATTCAGGTACAATTTTATCAAAAGCTTTCTCTTGATCCAAAGATACAAAAGCACATCTTAATTTTTTCTGATTTACATAATCAACAATATTACGATGCAAATGAGCATTATTTGATATAGAGAGACCTCTGCATTATCTAATATGGAGCGACCTCTTAATGCACAAGTTTGGTCTATACCTATAATCTTATCGGACACTAGTCCCATTCTAGTAAATATAATTTTACTCAAAATTCTAACATATTCAACAAACTAATAGGACGGTAAAATTTAACATCTGAATGCTTAGCACTATCTTTACATATTAAAGTAATACAACTTAGTTTCTGAGAATGAGAAAGTATTGTCAGAAAAAATATTTTCATATAATAACATTAGCATAGGACCAAGATAAAAAATTTTGGATAAGCCATCTGGACCGGGTGACTTATTATTTTGCATACTTCTTAAAGAATTTTCAATGTCATCAATAATAATGGGAGTCACATAAATTCATATCAAAATCATCTAAAACAGGTAAATCTTCTAAGAAAAAATCAATTACATCTTTACCAATAGGTTCATTTGTAAATAACTCTGTATAAAAATCTTTAAATTGTTTCATAATATCAATCTGTTTAACAAAAATGACACCATCTTTTCTTTTTTAATTTCAGAATTTTTTTTCTTTTTACCTTTCTTCCCTTCTCTTTGAAAAAACACGGGTTTTAAGAGAGAAAGGAATGTAACTTTATAAAGACCATACAGTGGTTCTTTAATACTATTAAATATAAACATACGAAAATAGATATATATAAACAATATATCAATATCAAAAATATAAATACTATAATCATATGAAAAAATACACCTATAGAAGGTTATAATAAAGGGGTAATCAAATTCAAAGTCCGTGACAGAAGGGCAGTTATTTCAAGGGGAATAATCAAAGTACATACGTCCATAATATAAGCAGTTAATCAACATCAATTCTCCAATTACACTTGATAGGTAAAGCAAGTGGCCCTGTCCTTTCTAGTTCTTCTTCCTTCACCAACTTCTTTCCATTGTCTTCCTGTTCTTCCTCCGCTGGATCATCATCTCTCCCCCTCTTTCTGGTCTTCTCCGACATGTCCATTCCTTCAGTACCTCGATCCTGGGGACGGATCTTCACCTGTTTCAGTACATCAGCACTCGGTTGAGTGCCTTCACCGCTACTGGTAGTCAGTCCGTCGGGCCGCACAGGGGACCCTTCACTGCTTAAAGGTACATCGGGTCGCCCTGTTGACCCTCGCTGACTCGGCATAGCTCTTCCTGGAGTTACTGGCGTGCTGCGGGCAGGCCGACCTCTGGTGTCCTTTCTGGTCATACTTTAAGCAAACAAGCTGTCTGCCCAAAACTGTGACCAGAACTGGTCGGTTGTATACCATCCCTCTGTATGGTATTGCCATGTACTTTTGTTCTGTACTTTTCATGACGCCTTTAGAGCCCCAGTCTTCAACTTCAACCATTCGTACTCCATTACTTCCTCCTCTAGCTGTATGGCAGTCCCGTACCGCTTCAACCATTCTAATACAAGTTCTTTCCTAAGAGGTGAACCAATGGAGTTTAAACTTGACGACTCTACGGTCGATTCTGTCGAAGTAAATAGCACCGCTGCCGTTGGTAAGGACCCGGCGTTGTCCGTCTCCAAACTTCTCGGTCTGGCTCTCTGTGGCGAAAGTTAGAAATACATGGCCCCTTCCCTGGTTTCAATAGTACCTTCTAGTGCCGCTATCACCTGTTCCCGTGTGTTCACCATCGTTGACATTAAATAATTCATTTTGTCCTACATGTAATTCATAGTAGTTTCTGAGAAGCTCTAATTATAAAGGAGTAATCAAAATCAAAGTCCGTGGACAGAAGGGCAGTTATTTCAGGGGGAATTATCAATATACATGCGTCCATAAATCAAGCAAAGTTAGTCAACCGCTATCGTCCAAGCTCACTTCAACGGTAGAGCAAGTGTTCTTGTCCTCTCCAGTTTTCCTCTTTTACCAAATTCTTGCCATTGTCTTTTTTATCTTCCTCTGCCGGGTCATCATCCCTCCCCCTTTTTCTGGTCGTCCCTGATAAGATCCTGGGGTGGACCTTCACTGCTGTCAGTACATCAGTCCTCCCAAGGACCTTCACTGCTGGTATGAACATCAGCACGAGGATGCCCGTCTTTAACATTATACCCTCGTATATAGTATCGACCCCTCCTCTAACCTCACCTTTTGTCCAAAATTCTCTAGCCATTCACAAACCAAGGCTTTCCTCATTTGGTGCGGAAACCAGTGGACCCTCAATCGTATAATACGGTTATCAATGAGGTCAAGCACCACTGATTCTTCTTCTACATTTCATCTATATCACCGGTCCCTAAGGTATCAAGTTTTTTTTTAGTCTTAAAACTGAGGTACCATTCTACACCCTCACCAGTCTTGTAGGTGGCTTAAAGCTGGTTCACGCCTAAAAGGACTTAGAGTGTTGATTACTGGTATTCACTTTAGAAAATCTGGCTCTTAAAGATTTTTTTGATAACGTATGTGGCGTAGTAATTAAAATTGAGAAAGGAAATTGGGATTTTGTCGAGGCGACAACAACCCGACCATAGAGAAGTCAACAGCCGTAGTCCACCAATGGGTCTTCAATGTAACAAAAAAAAAAACTCCCGCACCCGGAGGCGTCCTTCAGCTGGCCCCTTAAAACATGTATACTAGTTCAGTGATAATGGACGTCATACTAAACTCCGAATTATACACAAGAAACTAAAATTAAAAATCATACAAGACTAACAAAGGCCAGGGGCTCCTGACTTGGGGTTAAACATGTTTGTGAGATCTCAACCCTCCCCCTATACTTCTAGCCAATGAAGAAAAGTAAACGCATTAATATTCAGTTCAAGTCCGATGTCAGAAGATGTAACAAAAGAAAAGAAACAAAATGACAATAATACATAAATAACAACAGACTACTAGTAGTTAACTGACATGCCAGCTCCAGACCTCAATGAAACGTATTGAAAGATTATGTCTTCATCATATGAATATCAGACACAATCCCTCCCGTTAGGGGTTTAGTATCATACTATCATAACATATATGAGAAGCATGCATGGCGTAATGGAGAACACACGGGTGACCGCGAAGCCGACACCGTCAACACCTGGGTTTGTCGTAGGATACCGGATATCCTCTAACCTATACTATTCTCAGTGTTCCGAGGGAAGGCCGACCTTTCTGGCCACACTTAAGGCAGACAGGCTGTCTCATAACTCCTTTCAGGGCCCTGGTCTTCAACTTTAGTCCGTCGTAATCCATTATCTCCTCCTCCAATTGGATAGCAGTCCCGTACCGCTCTAACCATTCGGCAACCAATTATTTTCTCAAATGAAGAGGAAACCAATGTACTTTGAATTTTACTATTCTTCGGACAATCCTATCAAATTAAACGGCACCACTGCCGTTGGTAAAGGCTCGACGCTGTCCCTTTCCAAACGTCTCGGTCTGGCTGCCTGTGGCGAAGGTTAAATACCAGTCGGCATACGGAATACCTCCTAGGGCTGAGATCACCTGTCCCCGTGTGTTGACTTTCGCCTGCTTAAACTTGGCCATTAAAGTCTTTTTCATAACATCGGCATTATAATACTGATCTATAACTATACGGGCGGATGCAACTGAGCGCTTTCACCGTTCCCGTCGTCTTCTGCCATAGTGACGTCATTAACGTACGTCCTCCTGGTGGTGTTGTTCTCCGGGCACGCAGAATGTTGGTGCCCCTTCTCATCACATTTTAGACAGACTGGCAGCCTGCCTTAAACTGTGACGAGGACAGGTCGGTTGTTAAACATTGCCTTGTAAGGTATGGCGTTGAACTGTGCTTCCTTGCTCCTCATGGTTTCCGACAGAGATCCGGTCTTTAACTTCAACTGATCATATACCAAGTAGTCTTCTTCTAAGATGATATTCGACCCGTAACATATTAACCACTCCCTTACTAGTTTCTTCTTCATATGGAGGGGGAACCAGTGTATCCGAAAGCGAACCAGTCTACTGTCTATTCTTTCGAATACAACTGATCCCCTTTCCTGCGGGTTCTCCGTGTTCGATCACCTAAGACCTCTACTTCGTTGTCGGTAATGAATGTTACGTACCATTCATTACCTTCTCCTGTCTTATAAATACCCTTCAAACTTCTAATATCCACTATGTATTCTAAAGCGGCGATCACCTGGCCTCTGGTATTGCATCTCGGTAAATCTAGCTACCAAGCTAAGGTTCTTCTCATCACGTTACCATATCATTATAGTATGAATTCGTGCTGACAGACGGGCGGCCGCGAAGCCGACACCGTCAAAACCTGGGTTTGTCGTTGGATACCGTATTAAGTCACCTGTGTTCCCTGTACTAGCTCCTCGCTCTAGGTTTCATAGTATATACCTTTCTATACACTAACTCTAAATAATTAAAGGAAATATATTAATTACATGTAAAGTATAGAATGAAAAATATAAATGTGTACTATTAGCATGAGTAGAATTTAAATGTCCTGACAGTGAAAATATAAAGTGGACAAACAGATATATGCACTTTCTCAAAATATAACAATTGAGGTCGGTCATTTAAAAACGTATCAACCGTATCGTATGCGTTGACGTATCCGAATCTGTAAATATATTATGTGATCCAGAGCTTAAGACTATTGTACGTTTTGCTTCATTTTTTTTTTAACTAATTGGAATCTGTTCGGAACAATCAAACATTCACTTTCAATATTCGCGAAAGTAGTGTTTTGTTAAAAAAAAAAATAAGGGGGTCTATCAACTACTTTTACATCCCCACAAAAAGTAGCCAATGTAGGACAGGTACCCTAATATCGTACAAAATCCTTTAGTAATCTATTTCAAAAGTATTTCAAGATCTTACATGAGTATACAAGATTTTGTTTTGAATGTACTAATTATATAAATAAAAAGAACTTTTAATATTGTTCATTTGTGATTTTATCATCAAAGGTAATAGAAACACGAGTCATATAAATACATTTGAAATGAAATAAAAACGTATTAAGTATCACTCTATCTCTTAAATAACAAATCGGTTCAACGTGAGCACAAGTCAGCACACAAACAAACGGTTTTACCGTATTCACTCCTATCATGCCTGTAAACTGTTCCAACTATCTGGAATATCTTTAAAAGTCCGATTACATGTTCCAAACAAGCTCGTTATTTCCTAATTGTTTTGTTATTTTTTTTACACTATTAATCAGTTGCATTATTGAAAGTACATCAAATTAAAGCTCGGAATCACATACTGTTTTTTTTTGTATATCTGCAGATGCGGATACGTCAACGTATATGATACGGTTGATACGTCTTTAAATGACCGACCTGTATTAGTACTAAAATAGACAGGTGAGTAGAATTTTTGACGCTGGTTTTCAATAAAATAAACAATAGAATACAACTCTATAAGAGCCAAAATGGGGCTCTATACCATTGTATAAAGAAGACCTATAATAATCAATGTAATATATAGACATATATATAAAACAGTCAAAAGAAATAATGATATTACAAATACAGAAAAGAATACACCAAATACAGAAAAGAATACACCAAATACAGAAAAGAATACACCTATAATAGGTTGAAAAGGGGTAAACATTTTCATAGTCCAAGGACGTAAAGGCAGTCATTTCAGGGGGGGGGGGGGGTATTCAATTTTCAAAGTCCGTTAAACAAAATACAATAATTAGCTCACATCATTAGGGTTATTTTGACTGTTGATAATATCTTCCCTAAAATTCATCACAACTTTCCTCGACTCGTCTTCGTTCCACTCTCCTTCTTTAACCAGTTGCTTCTTTGCGCTGTCATCTTCCTCTTCATCACCATCCTTCTCTCGTTCTCGTCTCTGTTGAGTCCATTTCTTCTATTATATCGGAATCCGCTACAACCCGCGCTTGTCTTGCAGGGGCCCATTTTCCGTCTCCGCCCTCACGCGCGCTAGCCTTGCGTGGGGGGTCATTACTTTCCGGCGCTGTTGGTACTGAGGGCGTACTGTACTCCCTGTTTCGTTGGGTTCTAAGCTTACCATCTTGGCATACGTTCGTCTTCTCCTCACTTTCGGGACAGGTAGCTCTGTGATGTCCATACTTATTACATCGCAAAAACAGACTCTGCCTTCCTTGTACTGTTATTAAAACTTCCCTGTTATACACTCTCCCACGATACGGGATACTTAAAAACTGTGTTTCAGTGCACTTCATTGTTCCAGATAGAGTCCCGGTCTTTAAAGAAATCCCTTCATAATCCGTTGTCTCCTCAACAAGGTGAATGTCAGTACCATAGTTTCTAAGCCATTCCGACACTAAGGTTGTTTTCATGTGGTGCGGAAACCAATGAACTCTGAATCTAACTTGCCTTTTATCTATACGGTCAAAATACACAACTCCCTCTTCGTCCAAATCCCTCCTCTATACATTAACTCCGTCTCTCTAGGTGTTGTTAATGTAATGTACCACTCTGCACCCTTCCCAGTTTTGTAAATAGCTTCAAGTTGATTAACATCAACAAACTGAGCTTCAAGTTCATTAACATCAACAAACTGTTTCAATTGCACTATCACCTGTCCTCTCGTCACCACCCTCTTCTTAACAAATTTAGCACGCAGAGTTCTTTCCAAAACAGACTTATCATAATAATGATCCATGTTCAAGGAAAAACAGACGGGCAGCTGCGAAGCCGACACCGTCAACACTTAGGTATATAGAAATCACTTTATTAGATCACGGTGCTCCCTGTACCCATTTGTTTAAAATTCACTCCTCCGCAATAAAAAAATAAATATTGTTTTTCCCTTTTTCTTCGCTTTAATTTCCTAACTGCCTTCGCCATCTGAGCATATGTTCGCCTTCTCTCCTCCGTCTTCGGACAGGTAGCTCTATGATGTCCGTGTTTGCTACATCGGAGGCAGACTCTGTCTACCTTGTACTGTTAACAACACTTCTCTATTAAAAACTCTTCCACGATAAGGAATACTAAGAAATTGCGTTTCTGTACACATCGTGGCAGAGAGTGTCCCTGTCTTCAACCCTATTCCCTCATAATCGGTTGTTTCTTCAAACAGTTTAATATCAGTCCCAAAATTATTCGGCCATTCCGCCACTAATGCTGATTTCATATGGTGCGGAAACCAATGAACACGAAGTTGTACTTGTCCCTTATCTATACGATCGAAATAAACCACACTTTCTTCTTCATCCAAGTCTCTTCTCCTCCCTTCTCCCAGTAACTCTGTCTCTCTAGGTGTTAAAAAAGTTATGTACCACTCGGTACCTTCACCAGTTTTATAGATTGCCTCAAGTTGTTTAACGTTCACAAACTGCTTCAACTGATCAATAACTTGACCACTCGTAACCACCCTCTTCTTAACGAATTTAGCCCGCTAAGTTCTCTCCAAAACGGATTTGTCGTAATGATCCATATTAAAAACACAGACAGTCAGTCCATCGGGCCGCACAGTCAACCCTTCACTCCTCAAAAGTACATCGGGTCGCCCTGTTGACCCTTCACTGCTACTCGTACACGGTACATCAGCACTCAACTGAGCGCTTTCACCGTTCCTGTCTTCTGCTGCTATAGTGACGGCTTTGGCGTACGTCCTCTTGGTGGTGGTGGTCTCCGGGCACGCAGAACGTGTGTGTCCCTTCTCGCCACATTTTAGACAGACTGGCTGCCTGCCTAAAACTGACGAGGACAGGTCGGTTGAACACCATAGCCTTGTACGGTATGGAGTTAAATCGGGCCTCATTGATCCTCATGGTCCCCGACAGAAATCCTGTCTTTAACTTTAATTGGTCATAAGTCATATAGTCCTCGTCTAGGGTGATGTTGGTCCCGTAACTTCTCAGCCACTCCCTTTGCATGTTATCCGTGCTCCATCTCCTAAGACCTCTACCTCAGCGTCAGTGATGAATGTAAGGTACATTTTACCATTCACTGCCTTCTCCTGTCTCGTAGATAGCCTCCAAATTCCTGACATCTACTACGTCTTCCAAAGCGACGATCACCTAGCCTCTAGTGTTACATCTCAGGTCGATCAGATTAGCCCTCAAAGTTCTCATCACATCGCCATTATAATAAGAGTTCATATTGACATACGGGCGGCCGCGAAGCCGACACCGTCAACCACCTGGAATTTTTCTTGGATACCGGATCAGATCACAGTGCTCCCTGTACCAGATAATACCTGGGGAGACATTTTTTTTGTGGATATTTCAAACACTTGCGGAAGGAGCATCACCAGCTGATCCACCAGTGTCTAGTCTTGCCATCTGGGCGTAGGTCTTGTTCTGTACTACTGTCTCCGGGCAGGTGGCTTTGTGGTGTCCAAACTGGTTGCACATGAGACAGAGGCTCTGTCGTCCTTGCACATTCACCAGAACATCTCGGTTGTAGCAACGCCGACTATGGGGAATGCTCTGGTACTGTGCCTCAGTCTTTTTCATCGTCCCTACGAGGGTACCCGTCTTCAACATTATGTCCTCGTATAATGTCGCTTCTTCTTCCAGTCTAACGTTCTGCCCGAAATTCTGCAGCCATTGACATACTAATGCTTTCCTCATATGGTGAGGAAACCTATGGACCCTCAATCGTATTATCCGACTGTCAATACGGTCTAGCGCTACCGATCCTTCTTCTCCAACACCTCTTCCATTGCCAAACCCTACGGTATCGGCCTCCTTTTCTGTCTTAAAGCTGACGTACCATTCAACGCCCTCACCAGTCTTATAGATCGCTTCTAGCTGGTAAACGTCGAGTAGATAACTTGTCCTCGAGTATTCACCTTTCCATTGGAAAACTTAGCTCTTACGGTTCTCTTAATGACGTCAGTGGCGTAGTATGCATCCATTGCGTATTTGAGAACAGACGGGCGGTTGCGATGCCGACACCGTCAACACCTGGATTTAATCTTTTTAAGGACGATTTGTTGAAAGGGGCCTAATAAAGTAGGATAACTCTGTTTATTAAAAACGTACTATGTACGTTCATACAACACTGTTTGCGAATTCACTAGATAACCAGTTAACATGTTTACAGTGTACGCGCACAATTTTTAAATTTAAATTTATTCAATTTGGTGCGGAAAAATTATATTGTATACTCAAATTGATGGAAAAAAATTAAATGAACTTCTCTTTGAAAAAAAAAATTTGTAACACGTTCACTATTATCTAAAAGTTTCGCTTTACCTCTAATTTGTGAACCTCTAAAATCATTTAAATAATATTGTTTAATCTCATCTTTCAAAACACTAATTTGTTCATAATAATTACCTGGAGACTTGCTCTCCAATTTACACAATCTAAAATATCTCTTCTCTAAATCTTTAATGACAGCATGTTTAATTCTATTTTTCTTTTTACAATAATCAATACAAAAAGTTTTAATATTTTCTTTAAAATAATCCCATACATCAATACATATATCTAAACCATCACTAAATTCAATACACCATTCTCTAAACTTTATACAAAAAAGTTTATCTGACAATATAGAATTGTTCAGTTTCCAATAACCGTTCCCATTCTTGACCTCAGTTACGTTATTTATAGACATAAACACGCAATCATGGTCAGAAAAAGAAAAAGGTAAATTAATACAACGATTTACATTAGGTTTTAAATCTGTCGGTAGATAAATTCTGTCTAAGCGACAAGAAAAATTTGGACTCCGCCAGGTAACATTTACCTGGTTAGGATATAAAGTTCTATAAATATCAAAAAGTTCAAAATCTAGTACAATAGATTTTAGTTTACCTGCACCATATAAACCTCTATTAACGTTACCCCCAATCTTATCTAATTTATTATTAACAATACAATTAAAATCACCGCCAAATATTTTATAACTGTGTCATAACAAAAGGATAAATATCATCAAAAAATTGTTTTCTTTCACTACTTTCATTAGGTGCGTAAACATTAAATAAACGATATAAAACATTGTCAATTTTAACATCTATATATTGAAATCTTCCATCTAAATCTCGATGGTATTTAACAATTACAAAATCAATAAAATGTGAAATAAACATAGCAGTTCCACGGCTAAAGTTTGAGCCGAAGTTCCAAAAACATCTATACATATCAAAATAGGTATTTAATTCATTACTAATAGTTGAATTTGAAATATGTGTTTCTTGCAAAAATAAAATTTGAAAATTATTTCTCAAACAAAAATCTTTTAAAGCATATCATTAACATTTAATGATGCTACGTTAATTTTCTTTTCTTTTTCAGATAGTCATTTAAAGGTGGTATAAAAACAATCATACAGATAGATAAATAAATCAATAATTACAGGTAAAGTATAAAATGAAAAATATGAATTTGTACTATTAACATGAGTAGAATTTAAATGTCTTGACAGTGAAAATATAAAGTAGACAAACAGGTACATGCACTTTATCAAAATAATACAAAAGAAATAAAATAGACAGGTGAGTAGTATTTTGAACACAGGTTTTAAATATAAGAGACAAAAGAATGTAACTTTATAAAGGCCATAAAATGGTTCTATAATACTATTAAATATAAACATATGAAAATAGATATACATGTATATAAACAATATATCAATATCAAAATTATAAACACTATAAACATATGACAAAATACACCTATAAAAGGTTATAAAGGGATAATCAAAATCAAAGTCCGTGGACAGAAGGGCAGTTATTTCAGGGGGAATAATCATAATACATACATAGTCCATAATTCAAAAAGTTAATCAACGTCAATAGTAACAGGGTTCTTTATAGGTAGAGTAAGAGGCCCTGTCCTCTCCGGTTCTTCCTCCTTCACTATCTTCTTCCCATTGTCTTAGCCTTCTCCTTCCGTGGTATCGTCCGACTCGTCTCTCCCCCTCTTTCTGGTCTTCGACATGTCCATCGACTCAGTACCTCGATCCTGGGGCGGATCTTCACTGCTGTCAGTACATCGGTCCTCCCCAGGACCTTCACTGCTATTAGGTACATCAGCACTCGGTTGAGTGCCTTCACCGCGACTGGTAGTCAGTCCATCGGGCCGCACAGGGGACCCTTCACTGCCTGGAAGTACATCAGGTCGCCCTGTTGACCCTTCACTGCTGCTCGTACGCGGTACATCGACACTCAACGGAGTGCTTTCACCGCTTCCTTCTTCCAAACCTGCCCTCGCCGACTCGGCATAGCTCTTCTTGGTGTTAGTATTGCCGTTCTGGGGGCAGGCCGACCTCTGGTGTCCTTTCTGGCCACACTTTAGACAAACAGGCTGTCTGCCCAAAACTGTGACCAGAACTGGCCGGTTGTACACCATCCCTCTGTAAGGTATCGCCATATATTGTTGTTCCGTGCTCTTCATTACTCCTTTCAGAGCCCTGGTCTTTAACTTTAGCCCTTCATAATCCATGACCTCTTCTTCTAATTGTATGGCGGTCCCGTAGCGTTCCAACCATTCTGCGACAAGCTCCTTTCTAAGGTGTAGAGGAAACCAGTGGATCTTAAATTTTATGAGTCTACGATCTATTCTATCAAAATAGACAGCACCGCTGCCGTTGGCAAGGCCCCTGCGTTGACCGTCCCCAAACTTCTCCGTCTGGCTGTCTGTGGCGAAAGTGACATACTACTCGGCCCCTTCTCCTGTCTTGTAAATGGCCACAAGATCCCTGGTCACCAACGTACCTTCAAGTGCCTCTATCACTTGTCCCATTCTCGTTATCCGCACCCACCCGCGCTTGTCCTGCGGGGGGCCCATTAACTTCTGTTTCCTTCCGCGTTTGACTTGCGGAAGGAACATCACCAGCTGACTCTCCAGGGTCCAATCTTGCCATCTGGGCGTAAGTCTTCTTCTGGGCCGCTGTCTCTGGGCAGGTGGCTCTGTGGTGTCCAAACTGGTTGCACCTGAGACAGAGGCTCTGACGTCCTTGCACAGTAAGCAGAACATCCCGGTTGTAGCATCGGCCACGATGGGGAATGCTCTGGTACTGTGCCTCGTTCACCTTCATGGTCCCTACGAGGGTACCCGTTTTCAACATAATACCCTCGTATAGTGTCTCTTCTTCGTCCAACTTAACATTCTGGCCAAAATTCTCCAGCCATTGGCACACCAAATCTTTCCTCATATGATGAGGGAACCAATGGACCCTCAAACGTATGATTCTACTGTCAATTCGGTCAAGCACTACCGCTCCTTCACCAACTTGTCTTCTTTCACCAGTCCCTAGTGTATCGGCCTCCTTTTCTGTCTTGAAACTAATATACCACTCCACATCCTCTCCAGTTTTATCAATCGCTTCCAGTTGGTTGATGTCGAGTATATCTTGGAGAATGTTAATAACTTGGATATCTGACATTTGTCCATTTGAGTGGTATTCTGGCCATTCTGGGGGCAGGTCGACCTCTGGTGTCCTTTCTGGCCACACTTTAGGCAGACAGGCTGTCTGCCCAAAACTGTGACCAGAACTGGCCGGTTGTAAACCATTCCTCTGTACGGTATCGACATGTATTGTTCCTCGGTACTCTTCATAATACCTTTCAAGGCCCCGGTCTTCAATTTCAAACCTCCATAGTCCATACTCTCTTCTTCAATTTGAATGGCGGACCCGTAGCGCTCCAACCATTCAGCAACTAGCTCCTTCCTAAGATGCAAAGGAAACCAGTGGATTTTAAATTTGACCACTCTGCGATCTATTCTGTCAAAATACACTGCACCGCTGCCGTTGGCTAGGCCCCTTCTCTGTCCGTCACCAAAATGCTCAGTTTGGCTAGCTGTGGCGAAAGTCAGATACCATTCGGCCCCTTCTCCGGTCTTGTAAATAGCCATAAGCTCCCTGGTCGCCAACGTACCGTCTAATGCCTCCAACACTTGTCCACGAGTGTTGACCTTCGTGTTCACAAATTTCGCCCCCAAAGTTCTCCTCATAACATCAGAGTTAAAATAGTGGTCCATAATTTCTAGACGGGCGGCCGCGAAGCCGACACCGTCAATCACCTGGATGTTGTAGTGGTTCCCGTATTATTGGTCACGGTGCTCCCTGTACCAGGTAAGTATGCTTGGATATCTGACATTTGTCCATTTGAGTAAATCAAGAGTAACTTTATAAAGAGGTATTCAAACATATTATAGTCAGCCGATATATCATTTTAAAACATACAATAAAACAATTTGACTTCGCATCGAGGGACATTTGCCTCCTTCCACTGAATGCCTTGAAACGCGTTGGTGTATCAAAAATCGGGACACTTTTTAAGGACGATTTGTTGAAAGGGGCCAAATAAAGTAGGATAACTCTGTTGATTAAAAACGTACTATGTACGTTCAGATCGCCATGATGCTTTCACACGGAATATCAATAATTGTTTAAAATTCACTCCTCCGCAATAAAAAAAAACAACAACCAAACAACATTATTGTTTTTCCCTCTTTCTTCTCTTTAATTTCGTAACTGCCTTCCGTTCATACAACACTGTTTGCTTCTGTTTCGAATTCACTAGATAACCAGTTACCATGTTTACAGTGTACGCGCAAAATTTTAAAATCTAAATTCATTCAATTTGGTGCGGGAATAACAATCGACGGCAAAGCAATCATTTGCGTTTGAAATTGATAAAGGAGGGCGACAAAGGTAGCGAGATTATTTCTTGAATCCGTCCGTGCTGCACATGCAGTTTCCGCTTTTCAGTATAGCAAGGAAAAGAAAATACGGCATTACTTTTCATAAAATGCACGTATTTTCCTCTTATGATAATTAACCGGTATAGTTGAATTTCATATTATTTCAAATAGAAACAATATTTTGCCAACCAAAATCTAGTTTTCATCGTAAAGCAAAATGAATAAGCTTCCAAACTCAGTTTATAGTTTTTACTTCAAATAAGCGGATTTTTTTTAATGTGACTTAAACGGAGAGGCAAACTTGAAATTTACGGCAAAACTTGAAATTTACGGATTACGAGATAATAATTTAAAAGAAAAAAAAAAAAACCCAACTTACTTTTTTGGAGTGTAGAAACCAAGTTGTCTGACTGAGAAATTTATTTGCTTCTTTTTATCGTCTACTCAAATTGAAGAAAAACAATGAAATGAAATGAAACAAAAGGATGGAAAACCGGTTGGCGATTACAATTTACGCAAATCCTGAACAGTCTCAGCGTACTTAAGATAAAGTTTAACAACAGTATCAAGTTTTGTATTTATTGGGAACTTTTCTTTACATTTGATTGAATAACAGGGGATAGCGCGAACGCAGTCCCCCACACTAAAAAATTGCGTACCCGAGTTGCCCACATTTGGGGCAATCGCAGGCTTCAGCCTAACCGGAGTGCAATGGAAAGGCCTCGACCTGGGGAGACCGCCTTTTTGATCACGGTGCTCCCTGTACCAGGTAAGTATGCTTGGATATCTGACATTTGTCCATTTGAGTAAATCAAGAGTAACTTTATAAAGAGGTATTCGAACATATTATAGTCAGCCGATATATCATTTTAAAACATACAATAAAACAATTTGACTTCGCATCGAGGGACATTTGCCTCCTTCCACTGATCTCATTGAAACGCGTTGGTGTATCAAAAATCGGGACACTTTTTAAGGACGATTTGTTGAAAGGGGCCAAATAAAGTAGGATAACTCTGTTGATTAAAAACGTACTATGTACGTTCAGATCGCCATGATGCTTTCACACGGAATATCAATAATTGTTTAAAATTCACTCCTCCGCAATAAAAAAAAACCAAAAAAAACCCAACATTATTGTTTTTCCCTCTTTCTTCGCTTTAATTTCGTAACTGCCTTCCGTTCATACAACACTGTTTGCTTCTGTTTCGAATTCACTAGAAAACCAGTTACCATGTTTACAGTGTACGCGCAAAATTTTAAAATCTAAATTCATTCGATTTGGTGCGGGGAAAAAATCGACGGCAAAGCAATCATTTGCGTTTGAAATTGATAAAGGAGGGCGACAAAGGTAGCGTAGCGAGATTATTTCTTGAATCCGTCCGTGCTGCACATGCAGTTTCCGCTTTTCAGTATAGCAAGGAAAAGAAAATACGGCATTACTTTTCATAAAATGCCGGTATAGTTGAATTTCATATTATTTCAAATAGAAACAATATTTTGCCAACCAAAATCTAGTTTTCATCGTAAAGCAAAATGAATAAGCTTCCAAACTCAGTTTATAGTTTTTACTTCAAATAAGCGGATTTTTTTTAATGTGACTTAAACGGAGAGGCAAACTTGAAATTTACGGCAAAACTTGAAATTTACGGATTACGAGATAATAATTTAAAAGAAAAAAAAAAAAACCCAACTTACTTTTTTGGAGTGTAGAAACCAAGTTGTCTGACTGAGAAATTTATTTGCTTCTTTTTATCGTCTACTCAAATTGAAGAAAAACAATGAAATGAAATGAAACAAAAGGATGGAAAACCGGTTGGCGATTACAATTTACGCAAATCCTGAACAGTCTCAGCGTACTTAAGATAAAGTTTAACAACAGTATCAAGTTTTGTATTTATTGGGAACTTTTCTTTACATTTGATTGAATAACAGGGGATAGCGCGAACGCAGTCCCCCACACTAAAAAATTGCGTACCCGAGTTGCCCACATTTGGGGCAATCGCAGGCTTCAGCCTAACCGGAGTGCAATGGAAAGGCCTCGACCTGGGGAGACCGCCTTTTTGATCACGGTGCTCCCTGTACCAGGTAAGTATGCTTGGATATCTGACATTTGTCCATTTGAGTAAATCAAGAGTAACTTTATAAAGAGGTATTCGAACATATTATAGTCAGCCGATATATCATTTTAAAACATACAATAAAACAATTTGACTTCGCATCGAGGGACATTTGCCTCCTTCCACTGATCTCATTGAAACGCGTTGGTGTATCAAAAATCGGGACACTTTTTAAGGACGATTTGTTGAAAGGGGCCAAATAAAGTAGGATAACTCTGTTGATTAAAAACGTACTATGTACGTTCAGATCGCCATGATGCTTTCACACGGAATATCAATAATTGTTTAAAATTCACTCCTCCGCAATAAAAAAAAACCAAAAAAAACCCAACATTATTGTTTTTCCCTCTTTCTTCGCTTTAATTTCGTAACTGCCTTCCGTTCATACAACACTGTTTGCTTCTGTTTCGAATTCACTAGAAAACCAGTTACCATGTTTACAGTGTACGCGCAAAATTTTAAAATCTAAATTCATTCGATTTGGTGCGGGGAAAAAATCGACGGCAAAGCAATCATTTGCGTTTGAAATTGATAAAGGAGGGCGACAAAGGTAGCGTAGCGAGATTATTTCTTGAATCCGTCCGTGCTGCACATGCAGTTTCCGCTTTTCAGTATAGCAAGGAAAAGAAAATACGGCATTACTTTTCATAAAATGCCGGTATAGTTGAATTTCATATTATTTCAAATAGAAACAATATTTTGCCAACCAAAATCTAGTTTTCATCGTAAAGCAAAATGAATAAGCTTCCAAACTCAGTTTATAGTTTTTACTTCAAATAAGCGGATTTTTTTTAATGTGACTTAAACGGAGAGGCAAACTTGAAATTTACGGCAAAACTTGAAATTTACGGATTACGAGATAATAATTTAAAAGAAAAAAAAAAAAACCCAACTTACTTTTTTGGAGTGTAGAAACCAAGTTGTCTGACTGAGAAATTTATTTGCTTCTTTTTATCGTCTACTCAAATTGAAGAAAAACAATGAAATGAAATGAAACAAAAGGATGGAAAACCGGTTGGCGATTACAATTTACGCAAATCCTGAACAGTCTCAGCGTACTTAAGATAAAGTTTAACAACAGTATCAAGTTTTGTATTTATTGGGAACTTTTCTTTACATTTGATTGAATAACAGGGGATAGCGCGAACGCAGTCCCCCACACTAAAAAATTGCGTACCCGAGTTGCCCACATTTGGGGCAATCGCAGGCTTCAGCCTAACCGGAGTGCAATGGAAAGGCCTCGACCTGGGGAGACCGCCTTTTTGATCACGGTGCTCCCTGTACCAGGTAAGTATGCTTGGATATCTGACATTTGTCCATTTGAGTAAATCAAGAGTAACTTTATAAAGAGGTATTCGAACATATTATAGTCAGCCGATATATCATTTTAAAACATACAATAAAACAATTTGACTTCGCATCGAGGGACATTTGCCTCCTTCCACTGATCTCATTGAAACGCGTTGGTGTATCAAAAATCGGGACACTTTTTAAGGACGATTTGTTGAAAGGGGCCAAATAAAGTAGGATAACTCTGTTGATTAAAAACGTACTATGTACGTTCAGATCGCCATGATGCTTTCACACGGAATATCAATAATTGTTTAAAATTCACTCCTCCGCAATAAAAAAAAACCAAAAAAAACCCAACATTATTGTTTTTCCCTCTTTCTTCGCTTTAATTTCGTAACTGCCTTCCGTTCATACAACACTGTTTGCTTCTGTTTCGAATTCACTAGAAAACCAGTTACCATGTTTACAGTGTACGCGCAAAATTTTAAAATCTAAATTCATTCGATTTGGTGCGGGGAAAAAATCGACGGCAAAGCAATCATTTGCGTTTGAAATTGATAAAGGAGGGCGACAAAGGTAGCGTAGCGAGATTATTTCTTGAATCCGTCCGTGCTGCACATGCAGTTTCCGCTTTTCAGTATAGCAAGGAAAAGAAAATACGGCATTACTTTTCATAAAATGCCGGTATAGTTGAATTTCATATTATTTCAAATAGAAACAATATTTTGCCAACCAAAATCTAGTTTTCATCGTAAAGCAAAATGAATAAGCTTCCAAACTCAGTTTATAGTTTTTACTTCAAATAAGCGGATTTTTTTTAATGTGACTTAAACGGAGAGGCAAACTTGAAATTTACGGCAAAACTTGAAATTTACGGATTACGAGATAATAATTTAAAAGAAAAAAAAAAAAAACCCAACTTACTTTTTTGGAGTGTAGAAACCAAGTTGTCTGACTGAGAAATTTATTTGCTTCTTTTTATCGTCTACTCAAATTGAAGAAAAACAATGAAATGAAATGAAACAAAAGGATGGAAAACCGGTTGGCGATTACAATTTACGCAAATCCTGAACAGTCTCAGCGTACTTAAGATAAAGTTTAACAACAGTATCAAGTTTTGTATTTATTGGGAACTTTTCTTTACATTTGATTGAATAACAGGGGATAGCGCGAACGCAGTCCCCCACACTAAAAAATTGCGTACCCGAGTTGCCCACATTTGGGGCAATCGCAGGCTTCAGCCTAACCGGAGTGCAATGGAAAGGCCTCGACCTGGGGAGACCGCCTTTTTGATCACGGTGCTCCCTGTACCAGGTAAGTATGCTTGGATATCTGACATTTGTCCATTTGAGTAAATCAAGAGTAACTTTATAAAGAGGTATTCGAACATATTATAGTCAGCCGATATATCATTTTAAAACATACAATAAAACAATTTGACTTCGCATCGAGGGACATTTGCCTCCTTCCACTGATCTCATTGAAACGCGTTGGTGTATCAAAAATCGGGACACTTTTTAAGGACGATTTGTTGAAAGGGGCCAAATAAAGTAGGATAACTCTGTTGATTAAAAACGTACTATGTACGTTCAGATCGCCATGATGCTTTCACACGGAATATCAATAATTGTTTAAAATTCACTCCTCCGCAATAAAAAAAAACCAAAAAAAACCCAACATTATTGTTTTTCCCTCTTTCTTCGCTTTAATTTCGTAACTGCCTTCCGTTCATACAACACTGTTTGCTTCTGTTTCGAATTCACTAGAAAACCAGTTACCATGTTTACAGTGTACGCGCAAAATTTTAAAATCTAAATTCATTCGATTTGGTGCGGGGAAAAAATCGACGGCAAAGCAATCATTTGCGTTTGAAATTGATAAAGGAGGGCGACAAAGGTAGCGTAGCGAGATTATTTCTTGAATCCGTCCGTGCTGCACATGCAGTTTCCGCTTTTCAGTATAGCAAGGAAAAGAAAATACGGCATTACTTTTCATAAAATGCCGGTATAGTTGAATTTCATATTATTTCAAATAGAAACAATATTTTGCCAACCAAAATCTAGTTTTCATCGTAAAGCAAAATGAATAAGCTTCCAAACTCAGTTTATAGTTTTTACTTCAAATAAGCGGATTTTTTTTAATGTGACTTAAACGGAGAGGCAAACTTGAAATTTACGGCAAAACTTGAAATTTACGGATTACGAGATAATAATTTAAAAGAAAAAAAAAAAAAACCCAACTTACTTTTTTGGAGTGTAGAAACCAAGTTGTCTGACTGAGAAATTTATTTGCTTCTTTTTATCGTCTACTCAAATTGAAGAAAAACAATGAAATGAAATGAAACAAAAGGATGGAAAACCGGTTGGCGATTACAATTTACGCAAATCCTGAACAGTCTCAGCGTACTTAAGATAAAGTTTAACAACAGTATCAAGTTTTGTATTTATTGGGAACTTTTCTTTACATTTGATTGAATAACAGGGGATAGCGCGAACGCAGTCCCCCACACTAAAAAATTGCGTACCCGAGTTGCCCACATTTGGGGCAATCGCAGGCTTCAGCCTAACCGGAGTGCAATGGAAAGGCCTCGACCTGGGGAGACCGCCTTTTTGATCACGGTGCTCCCTGTACCAGGTAAGTATGCTTGGATATCTGACATTTGTCCATTTGAGTAAATCAAGAGTAACTTTATAAAGAGGTATTCGAACATATTATAGTCAGCCGATATATCATTTTAAAACATACAATAAAACAATTTGACTTCGCATCGAGGGACATTTGCCTCCTTCCACTGATCTCATTGAAACGCGTTGGTGTATCAAAAATCGGGACACTTTTTAAGGACGATTTGTTGAAAGGGGCCAAATAAAGTAGGATAACTCTGTTGATTAAAAACGTACTATGTACGTTCAGATCGCCATGATGCTTTCACACGGAATATCAATAATTGTTTAAAATTCACTCCTCCGCAATAAAAAAAAACCAAAAAAAACCCAACATTATTGTTTTTCCCTCTTTCTTCGCTTTAATTTCGTAACTGCCTTCCGTTCATACAACACTGTTTGCTTCTGTTTCGAATTCACTAGAAAACCAGTTACCATGTTTACAGTGTACGCGCAAAATTTTAAAATCTAAATTCATTCGATTTGGTGCGGGGAAAAAATCGACGGCAAAGCAATCATTTGCGTTTGAAATTGATAAAGGAGGGCGACAAAGGTAGCGTAGCGAGATTATTTCTTGAATCCGTCCGTGCTGCACATGCAGTTTCCGCTTTTCAGTATAGCAAGGAAAAGAAAATACGGCATTACTTTTCATAAAATGCCGGTATAGTTGAATTTCATATTATTTCAAATAGAAACAATATTTTGCCAACCAAAATCTAGTTTTCATCGTAAAGCAAAATGAATAAGCTTCCAAACTCAGTTTATAGTTTTTACTTCAAATAAGCGGATTTTTTTTAATGTGACTTAAACGGAGAGGCAAACTTGAAATTTACGGCAAAACTTGAAATTTACGGATTACGAGATAATAATTTAAAAGAAAAAAAAAAAAAACCCAACTTACTTTTTTGGAGTGTAGAAACCAAGTTGTCTGACTGAGAAATTTATTTGCTTCTTTTTATCGTCTACTCAAATTGAAGAAAAACAATGAAATGAAATGAAACAAAAGGATGGAAAACCGGTTGGCGATTACAATTTACGCAAATCCTGAACAGTCTCAGCGTACTTAAGATAAAGTTTAACAACAGTATCAAGTTTTGTATTTATTGGGAACTTTTCTTTACATTTGATTGAATAACAGGGGATAGCGCGAACGCAGTCCCCCACACTAAAAAATTGCGTACCCGAGTTGCCCACATTTGGGGCAATCGCAGGCTTCAGCCTAACCGGAGTGCAATGGAAAGGCCTCGACCTGGGGAGACCGCCTTTTTGATCACGGTGCTCCCTGTACCAGGTAAGTATGCTTGGATATCTGACATTTGTCCATTTGAGTAAATCAAGAGTAACTTTATAAAGAGGTATTCGAACATATTATAGTCAGCCGATATATCATTTTAAAACATACAATAAAACAATTTGACTTCGCATCGAGGGACATTTGCCTCCTTCCACTGATCTCATTGAAACGCGTTGGTGTATCAAAAATCGGGACACTTTTTAAGGACGATTTGTTGAAAGGGGCCAAATAAAGTAGGATAACTCTGTTGATTAAAAACGTACTATGTACGTTCAGATCGCCATGATGCTTTCACACGGAATATCAATAATTGTTTAAAATTCACTCCTCCGCAATAAAAAAAAACCAAAAAAAACCCAACATTATTGTTTTTCCCTCTTTCTTCGCTTTAATTTCGTAACTGCCTTCCGTTCATACAACACTGTTTGCTTCTGTTTCGAATTCACTAGAAAACCAGTTACCATGTTTACAGTGTACGCGCAAAATTTTAAAATCTAAATTCATTCGATTTGGTGCGGGGAAAAAATCGACGGCAAAGCAATCATTTGCGTTTGAAATTGATAAAGGAGGGCGACAAAGGTAGCGTAGCGAGATTATTTCTTGAATCCGTCCGTGCTGCACATGCAGTTTCCGCTTTTCAGTATAGCAAGGAAAAGAAAATACGGCATTACTTTTCATAAAATGCCGGTATAGTTGAATTTCATATTATTTCAAATAGAAACAATATTTTGCCAACCAAAATCTAGTTTTCATCGTAAAGCAAAATGAATAAGCTTCCAAACTCAGTTTATAGTTTTTACTTCAAATAAGCGGATTTTTTTTAATGTGACTTAAACGGAGAGGCAAACTTGAAATTTACGGCAAAACTTGAAATTTACGGATTACGAGATAATAATTTAAAAGAAAAAAAAAAAAACCCAACTTACTTTTTTGGAGTGTAGAAACCAAGTTGTCTGACTGAGAAATTTATTTGCTTCTTTTTATCGTCTACTCAAATTGAAGAAAAACAATGAAATGAAATGAAACAAAAGGATGGAAAACCGGTTGGCGATTACAATTTACGCAAATCCTGAACAGTCTCAGCGTACTTAAGATAAAGTTTAACAACAGTATCAAGTTTTGTATTTATTGGGAACTTTTCTTTACATTTGATTGAATAACAGGGGATAGCGCGAACGCAGTCCCCCACACTAAAAAATTGCGTACCCGAGTTGCCCACATTTGGGGCAATCGCAGGCTTCAGCCTAACCGGAGTGCAATGGAAAGGCCTCGACCTGGGGAGACCGCCTTTTTGATCACGGTGCTCCCTGTACCAGGTAAGTATGCTTGGATATCTGACATTTGTCCATTTGAGTAAATCAAGAGTAACTTTATAAAGAGGTATTCGAACATATTATAGTCAGCCGATATATCATTTTAAAACATACAATAAAACAATTTGACTTCGCATCGAGGGACATTTGCCTCCTTCCACTGATCTCATTGAAACGCGTTGGTGTATCAAAAATCGGGACACTTTTTAAGGACGATTTGTTGAAAGGGGCCAAATAAAGTAGGATAACTCTGTTGATTAAAAACGTACTATGTACGTTCAGATCGCCATGATGCTTTCACACGGAATATCAATAATTGTTTAAAATTCACTCCTCCGCAATAAAAAAAAACCAAAAAAAACCCAACATTATTGTTTTTCCCTCTTTCTTCGCTTTAATTTCGTAACTGCCTTCCGTTCATACAACACTGTTTGCTTCTGTTTCGAATTCACTAGAAAACCAGTTACCATGTTTACAGTGTACGCGCAAAATTTTAAAATCTAAATTCATTCGATTTGGTGCGGGGAAAAAATCGACGGCAAAGCAATCATTTGCGTTTGAAATTGATAAAGGAGGGCGACAAAGGTAGCGTAGCGAGATTATTTCTTGAATCCGTCCGTGCTGCACATGCAGTTTCCGCTTTTCAGTATAGCAAGGAAAAGAAAATACGGCATTACTTTTCATAAAATGCCGGTATAGTTGAATTTCATATTATTTCAAATAGAAACAATATTTTGCCAACCAAAATCTAGTTTTCATCGTAAAGCAAAATGAATAAGCTTCCAAACTCAGTTTATAGTTTTTACTTCAAATAAGCGGATTTTTTTTAATGTGACTTAAACGGAGAGGCAAACTTGAAATTTACGGCAAAACTTGAAATTTACGGATTACGAGATAATAATTTAAAAGAAAAAAAAAAAAACCAACTTACTTTTTTGGAGTGTAGAAACCAAGTTGTCTGACTGAGAAATTTATTTGCTTCTTTTTATCGTCTACTCAAATTGAAGAAAAACAATGAAATGAAATGAAACAAAAGGATGGAAAACCGGTTGGCGATTACAATTTACGCAAATCCTGAACAGTCTCAGCGTACTTAAGATAAAGTTTAACAACAGTATCAAGTTTTGTATTTATTGGGAACTTTTCTTTACATTTGATTGAATAACAGGGGATAGCGCGAACGCAGTCCCCCACACTAAAAAATTGCGTACCCGAGTTGCCCACATTTGGGGCAATCGCAGGCTTCAGCCTAACCGGAGTGCAATGGAAAGGCCTCGACCTGGGGAGACCGCCTTTTTGATCACGGTGCTCCCTGTACCAGGTAAGTATGCTTGGATATCTGACATTTGTCCATTTGAGTAAATCAAGAGTAACTTTATAAAGAGGTATTCGAACATATTATAGTCAGCCGATATATCATTTTAAAACATACAATAAAACAATTTGACTTCGCATCGAGGGACATTTGCCTCCTTCCACTGATCTCATTGAAACGCGTTGGTGTATCAAAAATCGGGACACTTTTTAAGGACGATTTGTTGAAAGGGGCCAAATAAAGTAGGATAACTCTGTTGATTAAAAACGTACTATGTACGTTCAGATCGCCATGATGCTTTCACACGGAATATCAATAATTGTTTAAAATTCACTCCTCCGCAATAAAAAAAAAACCAAAAAAACCCAACATTATTGTTTTTCCCTCTTTCTTCGCTTTAATTTCGTAACTGCCTTCCGTTCATACAACACTGTTTGCTTCTGTTTCGAATTCACTAGAAAACCAGTTACCATGTTTACAGTGTACGCGCAAAATTTTAAAATCTAAATTCATTCGATTTGGTGCGGGGAAAAAATCGACGGCAAAGCAATCATTTGCGTTGAAATTGATAAAGGAGGGCGACAAAGGTAGCGTAGCGAGATTATTTCTTGAATCCGTCCGTGCTGCACATGCAGTTTCCGCTTTTCAGTATAGCAAGGAAAAGAAAATACGGCATTACTTTTCATAAAATGCCGGTATAGTTGAATTTCATATTATTTCAAATAGAAACAATATTTTGCCAACCAAAATCTAGTTTTCATCGTAAAGCAAAATGAATAAGCTTCCAAACTCAGTTTATAGTTTTTACTTCAAATAAGCGGATTTTTTTTAATGTGACTTAAACGGAGAGGCAAACTTGAAATTTACGGCAAAACTTGAAATTTACGGATTACGAGATAATAATTTAAAAGAAAAAAAAAAAAACCCAACTTACTTTTTTTGGAGTGTAGAAACCAAGTTGTCTGACTGAGAAATTTATTTGCTTCTTTTTATCGTCTACTCAAATTGAAGAAAAACAATGAAATGAAATGAAACAAAAGGATGGAAAACCGGTTGGCGATTACAATTTACGCAAATCCTGAACAGTCTCAGCGTACTTAAGATAAAGTTTAACAACAGTATCAAGTTTTGTATTTATTGGGAACTTTTCTTTACATTTGATTGAATAACAGGGGATAGCGCGAACGCAGTCCCCCACACTAAAAAATTGCGTACCCGAGTTGCCCACATTTGGGGCAATCGCAGGCTTCAGCCTAACCGGAGTGCAATGGAAAGGCCTCGACCTGGGGAGACCGCCTTTTTGATCACGGTGCTCCCTGTACCAGGTAAGTATGCTTGGATATCTGACATTTGTCCATTTGAGTAAATCAAGAGTAACTTTATAAAGAGGTATTCGAACATATTATAGTCAGCCGATATATCATTTTAAAACATACAATAAAACAATTGACTTCGCATCGAGGGACATTTGCCTCCTTCCACTGATCTCATTGAAACGCGTTGGTGTATCAAAAATCGGGACACTTTTTAAGGACGATTTGTTGAAAGGGGCCAAATAAAGTAGGATAACTCTGTTGATTAAAAACGTACTATGTACGTTCAGATCGCCATGATGCTTTCACACGGAATATCAATAATTGTTTAAAATTCACTCCTCCGCAATAAAAAAAAACCAAAAAAAACCCAACATTATTGTTTTTCCCTCTTTCTTCGCTTTAATTTCGTAACTGCCTTCCGTTCATACAACACTGTTTGCTTCTGTTTCGAATTCACTAGAAAACCAGTTACCATGTTTACAGTGTACGCGCAAAATTTTAAAAATCTAAATTCATTCGATTTGGTGCGGGGAAAAAATCGACGGCAAAGCAATCATTTGCGTTTGAAATTGATAAAGGAGGGCGACAAAGGTAGCGTAGCGAGATTATTTCTTGAATCCGTCCGTGCTGCACATGCAGTTTCCGCTTTTCAGTATAGCAAGGAAAAGAAAATACGGCATTACTTTTCATAAAATGCCGGTATAGTTGAATTTCATATTATTTCAAATAGAAACAATATTTTGCCAACCAAAATCTAGTTTTCATCGTAAAGCAAAATGAATAAGCTTCCAAAACTCAGTTTATAGTTTTTACTTCAAATAAGCGGATTTTTTTAATGTGACTTAAACGGAGAGGCAAACTTGAAATTTACGGCAAAACTTGAAATTTACGGATTACGAGATAATAATTTAAAAGAAAAAAAAAAAAACCCAACTTACTTTTTTGGAGTGTAGAAACCAAGTTGTCTGACTGAGAAATTTATTTGCTTCTTTTTATCGTCTACTCAAATTGAAAAAAACAATGAAATGAAATGAAACAAAAGGATGGAAAACCGGTTGGCGATTACAATTTACGCAAATCCTGAACAGTCTCAGCGTACTTAAGATAAAGTTTAACAACAGTATCAAGTTTTGTATTTATTGGGAACTTTTCTTTACATTTGATTGAATAACAGGGGATAGCGCGAACGCAGTCCCCCACACTAAAAAATTGCGTACCCGAGTTGCCCACATTTGGGGCAATCGCAGGCTTCAGCCTAACCGGAGTGCAATGGAAAGGCCTCGACCTGGGGAGACCGCCTTTTTGATCACGGTGCTCCCTGTACCAGGTAAGTATGCTTGGATATCTGACATTTGTCCATTTGAGTAAATCAAGAGTAACTTTATAAAGAGGTATTCGAACATATTATAGTCAGCCGATATATCATTTTAAAACATACAATAAAACAATTTGACTTCGCATCGAGGGACATTTGCCTCCTTCCACTGATCTCATTGAAACGCGTTGGTGTATCAAAAATCGGGACACTTTTTAAGGACGATTTGTTGAAAGGGGCCAAATAAAGTAGGATAACTCTGTTGATTAAAAACGTACTATGTACGTTCAGATCGCCATGATGCTTTCACACGGAATATCAATAATTGTTTAAAATTCACTCCTCCGCAATAAAAAAAACCAAAAAAAACCCAACATTATTGTTTTTCCCTCTTTCTTCGCTTTAATTTCGTAACTGCCTTCCGTTCATACAACACTGTTTGCTTCTGTTTCGAATTCACTAGAAAACCAGTTACCATGTTTACAGTGTACGCGCAAAATTTTAAAATCTAAATTCATTCGATTTGGTGCGGGGAAAAAATCGACGGCAAAGCAATCATTTGCGTTTGAAATTGATAAAGGAGGGCGACAAAGGTAGCGTAGCGAGATTATTTCTTGAATCCGTCCGTGCTGCACATGCAGTTTCCGCTTTTCAGTATAGCAAGGAAAAGAAAATACGGCATTACTTTTCATAAAATGCCGGTATAGTTGAATTTCATATTATTTCAAATAGAAACAATATTTTGCCAACCAAAATCTAGTTTTCATCGTAAAGCAAAATGAATAAGCTTCCAAACTCAGTTTATAGTTTTTACTTCAAATAAGCGGATTTTTTTTAATGTGACTTAAACGGAGAGGCAAACTTGAAATTTACGGCAAAACTTGAAATTTACGGATTACGAGATAATAATTTAAAAGAAAAAAAAAAAAACCCAACTTACTTTTTTGGAGTGTAGAAACCAAGTTGTCTGACTGAGAAATTTATTTGCTTCTTTTTATCGTCTACTCAAATTGAAGAAAAACAATGAAATGAAATGAAACAAAAGGATGGAAAACCGGTTGGCGATTACAATTTACGCAAATCCTGAACAGTCTCAGCGTACTTAAGATAAAGTTTAACAACAGTATCAAGTTTTGTATTTATTGGGAACTTTTCTTTACATTTGATTGAATAACAGGGGATAGCGCGAACGCAGTCCCCACACTAAAAAATTGCGTACCCGAGTTGCCCACATTTGGGGCAATCGCAGGCTTCAGCCTAACCGGAGTGCAATGGAAAGGCCTCGACCTGGGGAGACCGCCTTTTTGATCACGGTGCTCCCTGTACCAGGTAAGTATGCTTGGATATCTGACATTTGTCCATTTGAGTAAATCAAGAGTAACTTTATAAAGAGGTATTCGAACATATTATAGTCAGCCGATATATCATTTTAAAACATACAATAAAACAATTTGACTTCGCATCGAGGGACATTTGCCTCCTTCCACTGATCTCATTGAAACGCGTTGGTGTATCAAAATCGGGACACTTTTTAAGGACGATTTGTTGAAAGGGGCCAAATAAAGTAGGAATAACTCTGTTGATTAAAAACGTACAATGTACGTTCAGATCGCCATGATGCTTTCACACGGAATATCAATAATTGTTTAAAATTCACTCCTCCGCAATAAAAAAAAACCCAAAAAAAACCCAACATTATTGTTTTTCCCTCTTTCTTCGCTTTAATTTCGTAACTGCCTTCCGTTCATACAACACTGTTTGCTTCTGTTTCGAATTCACTAGAAAAACCAGTTACCATGTTTACAGTGTACGCGCAAAATTTTAAAATCTAAATTCATTCGATTTGGTGCGGGAAAAAATCGACGGCAAAGCAATCATTTGCGTTTGAAATTGATAAAGGAGGGCGACAAAGGTAGCGTAGCGAGATTATTTCTTGAATCCGTCCGTGCTGCACATGCAGTTTCCGCTTTTCAGTATAGCAAGGAAAGAAAATACGGCATTACTTTTCATAAAATGCCGGTATAGTTGAATTTCATATTATTTCAAATAGAAACAATATTTTGCCAACCAAAATCTAGTTTTCATCGTAAAGCAAAATGAATAAGCTTCCAAACTCAGTTTATAGTTTTTACTTCAAATAAGCGGATTTTTTTTTAATGTGACTTAAACGGAGAGGCAAACTTGAAATTTACGGCAAAACTTGAAATTTACGGATTACGAGATAATAATTTAAAAGAAAAAAAAAAAAAACCCAACTTACTTTTTTGGAGTGTAGAAACCAAGTTGTCTGACTGAGAAATTTATTTGCTTCTTTTTATCGTCTACTCAAATTGAAGAAAAACAATGAAATGAAATGAAACAAAAGGATGGAAAACCGGTTGGCGATTACAATTTACGCAAATCCTGAACAGTCTCAGCGTACTTAAGATAAAGTTTAACAACAGTATCAAGTTTTGTATTTATTGGGAACTTTTCTTTACATTTGATTGAATAACAGGGGATAGCGCGAACGCAGTCCCCCACACTAAAAAATTGCGTACCCGAGTTGCCCACATTTGGGGCAATCGCAGGCTTCAGCCTAACCGGAGTGCAATGGAAAGGCCTCGACCTGGGGAGACCGCCTTTTTGATCACGGTGCTCCCTGTACCAGGTAAGTATGCTTGGATATCTGACATTTGTCCATTTGAGTAAATCAAGAGTAACTTTATAAAGAGGTATTCGAACATATTATAGTCAGCCGATATATCATTTTAAAACATACAATAAAACAATTTGACTTCGCATCGAGGGACATTTGCCTCCTTCCACTGAT
>NC_134845.1:47545702-47555702 GCF_965363235.1 Mytilus galloprovincialis
CTCGGAGCGGACATTTTATTGTAGGTTTTTACTGAGATTTACGGACCTAGCAAGCGATTTTTACAGCATTGCCATTTCTGTTCTCTAGGAAAAGCTTTGAGAGATATCTGCAACAAGTTTTTTTATAAACCTTTAGTACATGTATGCCCTGCTGACTGCAAATTTTGAGGTCGATTGTACTTGTCGTTTCAGAGTACATGTGGATTTTTTTTTTTCAGAAGTGACGTAAGAACAATATTAAATTTCAATTTTTCTTGAATAATTGAGAGTTTGTTCCTTCAATAAACTGTCATGATTAAACAGTCATACAGATTGATTGATTGATTGATTGATTGATTGATTGATTGATTGATTGATTGATTGATAAGTTGGTTGGTTGGTTGGTTGGTTGGTTAAACACGTTGGATAGGGTCAATTGAAACACGGAAAAAGAAACAAAGAAGATCTTGGACCCTATATTAAACACATGAGACGGAAACATGATTGATTGATCATGATCATGATTGATTGATTAGTTGATTGATTGATTAATTGATTAGTTGGTTGGTTGGTTGGTTAAACACGTTGGATAGGGTCAATTGAAACACGGAAAAAGAAACAAAGAAGATCTTGGACCCTATATTAAACACATGAGACGGAAACATGATTGATTGATCATGATCATGATTGATTGATTGGTTGATTGATTGATTGATTAATTGATTAGTTGGTTGGTTGGTTGGTTGGTTGGTTAAACACGTTGGATAGGGTCAATTGAAACACGGAAAAAGAAACAAAGAAGATCTTGGACCCTATATTAAACACATGAGACGGAAACATGATTGATTGATCATGATCATGATTGATTGATTGATTGATTGATTGATTGATTGATTGATTGATTGATTGATTGATTGATTGATTAGTTGGTTGGTTGGTTGGTTGGTTGGTTGGTTAAACACATTGGATAGGGTCAATTGAAACACGGAAAAAGACACAAAGAAGATCTTGGACCCTATATTAAACACATGAGACGGAAACATGATTGATTGATCATGATCATGATTGATTGATTGATTGATTGATTGATTGATTGATTGATTGATTAGTTGGTTGGTTGGTTGGTTGGTTGGTTAAACACGTTGGATAGGGTCAATTGAAACACGGAAAAAGAAACAAAGAAGATCTTGGACCCTATATTAAACACATGAGACGGAAACATGATTGATAGATCATGATCATGATTGATTGATTGATTGATTGATTGATTGATTGATTAGTTGGTTGGTTGGTTGGTTGGTTAAACACATTGGATAGGGTCAATTGAAACACGGAAAAAGACACAAAGAAGATCTTGGACCCTATATTAAACACATGAGACGGAAACATGATTGGTTGATCATGATCATGATTGATTGATTGATTGATTGGTTGATTGGTTGGTTGGTTGGTTGGTTGGTTGAACCCTATTAGAAACACATGAGACGGAAACATGATTGATTGATTGATCATGATCATTATTGGTTGATTGATCATGATCATGATTGATTGATTGATTGATTGATTGGTTGGTTGGTTGGTTGGTATGTTGGTTGGTTGGTTGGTTGGTTGGTTGAAATTCAAACACACATAAAACTGTTTAAATAGTGCCAAAACCACATAATTTGATGACCTTGACCTTTGACCTTGTAACCTTCGTCAAGGTCATTGCTCCACAAGGTCATTGCAAAAGACCCTATGGGTCAAGGACCTTTTGTTTAAGAGTTTTGCCTAAAAATGGCCTTTTTAAAACCATCGATGGGAGTTATGTCCCTTACATGATGGTAAAATCAATATAGTCATAATGTAAAAAAAGTTGCCCCTTGAAGTACAGACCTTCTAAAATTCAAACTGACCATTATTCCGTGCGTTCATCGTGTATCGTGCGTGTTGCGTGCGTGCATCGTGCGTGTATCGTGCGTGTGCCAATCGTGCGTTCATCATTCATCGTTCCGTGTATTTTCCGTGTAACGTGCGTGCATCGTGTATTCTTAATCGTGTATCGTGCGCTCATCAATCATTCATTCTTAACCGTGTATCGTGCGTGTATCGTGCTTTCATCAATCATTCATTCTTAACCGTGTATCGTGCGTTCGTCAATCGTGTATAATTGTGTATATCAGATAATGTGCATTTGTCAAACGTTCATCTCTAATTGTGTAACGTTCATACAGTGCGGTTTTTATATGATAGTCGGTTATAGAGCTCACCAAAGCTTATATTTTTTCTCACGGTTAAAGTATATGCATGTATATATAAACGAGTCTAAATTGAAAACTACGTTCAAACCTATGATTGCGTTGGATAAAAACCGAAATTTTTATACGTGTGCTTGTAAAACAAATTTCGTTGTAGAAGGGTCTAAAAACAGCACAAACAACATTTTCCAAAAGACCAAAAAAGTGAAAAAGTATATTTAAACAAAACGCATTTGACCATCGGCGATTGCCAAATAAAATTGATCACAAGATGTAATAAATGGATCTTAATATAAATTTAATACTAAACAGAAAAAAATTAACTTGTGGCCACGATGTTATGCCACTAACATACGGTGTCAATATTTTTTTATTACACCAGATCCTGATTTCGACAATAAATGTCTCTTCAATGAAGTTATGGATCGAAACGGTATTTGGAAGGCCATATAAAAAGTACCCTCTTTTTTTGAAAAAGTATCCTCATTTTTTAGATAGACTCTTGAATTTTAAGAGTCAATGTAGGATGAACGGATCATATAAACCGAGGGGAAAATATGATACAAGCCCAAACGAAAAAATACAAACGAGTCTAAATTGAAAACTACGTTCAAACCTATGATTGCGTGGATAAAAACCGCAATTTTTATACGTGTGCATGTAAAACAAATTTCGTTGTAGAAGGGTCTTAAAACAGCAACATGTATATATATATATATATATATATATATATATATATAAGTACGTCTGAGTCAGTGACAACCCTACAACAGATGTATCCATCGGATCTCCATCAATGATGGTGATACATGGCTGTGTATATAATGTATATACAACTCGTCTAAACATCAACCCAACAATGTTAGATCTGTAAATTTGCTTTCGCAAATTTTTGGTTCTTCCCTCGCCGGGATTCGAACCCATGCTACTGTGATATCGTGACACCAAATCGCCTGCACTGCAGCCGTCCCGCTAGACCACACGATATATATATATATAGTGTGTGTGTATGTGTATGTTCCGACTTAAATAAAATTTACAGTCATACTTACTTTCTTGTGAACACTTAATTAACTTCAACGTACATAACGTTCATACAGATTTATAACTTTTGTGTAAATATTTTATCATCTGTAAATATTTCGTGGTTATTCAGTGAATCTTGGCTGGGACTGACACTTCTTGATATAATGATACATGTTGTACGTACAAACAATAACATGATATTGACATTTCTACAACATTAAAATTGAAATTTCTGTTCAACTGAGCGAAAATGGACTTAAAAATATACTGTTGGCCAATTGTTATTTGTTAAAAATATTCTGTCAATTAAAAACAAATGTGCTTTTGCAAATGTGGGGAAGCTCCACTAAAAAAATCGAAACTGGAAAGTATGAAAGAAAAGAAGTCCACGAGATGACACGTGTTGTAGCTCTACTATTGAAGATGAACTTCATGTCATTCTAAAATGCCCATTATATGTAGTTTTAAGAGAAATATAATACATTTTAATGAACATTTTAACCTATAATTATCAGATAGCGAAAATTTTATATTTTTATTTAATAACGGCAAAGTTGCTGTTATAGTCGCCAAAAACACCAACAATATTTTATTGAAAAGAAACTATACAAATCCTTGGTTGAACTAGGCTAGATTATAATTCTTCGCTTATTTGGCAAATTTATATGCTACTAAGATATTTTCAAATATTTGATAAATACCATTATAAATATCATTTTTGTCTTAGTTTGTGATGGTCACATGCACGTTATGTTATTCCATTGAGAAAATACAATATACAAGATTGTCGGGTAAATGTGGACTGCGGATTAAAATGTTAAATGTCAAACTTGAATTAACAAATTAAACTGAGGCGAATTAACACGAATATGTATATTCTCTTCAACAGTGTTTGAATTCTCTCTTCTGAATTTCATTTAAACTAAGCTAAAATGTTTTGTGGGAAATTGAATAAAAATAAACATTATATGTATTTGAAGGCATTATTTTAATTAAACAAATATAAGATCAGGCAAATATATCATGTATTATTTTAACTTGAGGAACCTTTAAAAACTTGAAATTGAATTTACAAGTTTAAGATATAATCTTGTTTTTTTATATATATAAAATAGTTAAATATATGGTTTTATCATAACAAGTCTTTATTTGAATTGAATAAACATGGAACACTTTAACGGATTCATTTTTCATTGTGTTCATGGTTGCCTATCAATGACACCGTTTTTAATGTACTAGTATGTCTAAAAGATTTTTATCCGCAAAAATAATTCACAATAGTACGTTGTTACTGACTAGGTTGGTCCCCCTGTAAAACATTTAGTATGCCTTCGGAATATAAAAATATTAAGGTAATGTCAAGAATTTCAATAACGGCCGGGAAACAGACTACTTGTAGTTGTTAACCGTCTATGATTATTAAAGAATGGCGGATGTTTGTTTCGGTACGTCTAAACACTGCTAAGGATTCCTTGGTGCACTAAGGCCTTGACTATACAATTCCACTAAGGATTATAATGAGTCACGGCTGTTATATGTATTATGTTTATATATCATGTTAGAGATTGATATTTAATGCATAAATTTCAAATTTTACAGAAAATAATCATAAATAAACGAGATATTCAACATTATTGAGACACGTGCCATTTTTTCTTTGACATGCCGAAAATCAATGAACCGATTGACATGTGCCAAATAACATAGCAACTGATTAAACAATCACGATCTTTTTTTATTTCAAGTAATTTAAAACAATTGTATCGAAAATATTTATGCTTCAAATATTTATAATTAAATGTGTTGTTCTTATTCAAAATGATAAAAAGGACAAATAATTTTGCAGTTGTTTTTAATATTTCCTTCCCAACAAAATTGTTTGCCATAGGAGCACGACTTTTATGTGCGCCAACATATATATTTATAAGTGTTTCGATTTTATTTTAATTCTGAAAAAGATACGTGTATATACAAAGATTCTACAAATGGTTTCATTAAAAATATGAGTAAATTCCGAAAACCATCATAAGAAACAACTATATGTTAAGTTTCATGAAATGGATAAGCGGTTCTCGAGTTACAGTGCGACATGCGGACGCCTGGCGGACGGACGGACGCCGGACATTTGTATACCATAAAACGTCCCGTCAAAATGTTGACGGGCGTATAAAAAAGCGTAGTGCGCCCGTATGTCAGAAGGAAATCTGATTTGTATGTTTTTTGACGAGTCTTAGACTTTAGTCGAAAAGGCGAGACTAAGCGATCCTACATTCCGTCGGCGTCGGCGGCGTCTACAAATATTCACTCTGTGGTTAAAGTTTTTGAAATTTTTATAACCGTTTCTTAAACTATCCTTGATTTCTATTAAACTTGGACAGAAGCTTTTTTATAATCATAAGACAGAATCAAGAAATTTTTAAATATTTATTAGATTCATAAACTGTCCTGGGTTTTTACCAAACTTGGACAGAAGCTTTTTTCAATCAAAAGATAGTATCAACAGGAATATTTTATTGATCTATTTTCTCGTTTTTGTTGAGCATATGATTAACAGAAAGAATAGGCGAGACACTGGGTTCCGCAGAACCTTTACGATTTTTTTTAACAAAGTGTCTGTTTAACATATTGTATGAGATAATCTATGAAATAAATTTAATAACTGTGGTATGCTCATTACTCACTGTTGAAGGCCGTGGGGTGACTTATGGTGAAAACTTCTGTGTCATTTTATTTCTTGCGATGACTTGTCTCATCCCCAATCATACCACATCTTTTTCTTGTTATCAAAACTTCAACACGTATTTTCAAAAACTTAAAGAACGGTTGTACGAATATGTATTGAAACCTCGTAACCAGCTTCAACATGTTCATTTGTGGACAAGAATCATTTGCGAATCTATAAAACACGTATTCAAAATATCGATTAACTGGAAACAACAAAGTATACCAGAATTTGTTAAAACGCTCCACGAACAAGTCAAGCTGACGACAGACGACGACGAAGTGATACCAAAATACGAACGCAGAATGTGTATGCGGTCTTTTAAAAACCGACATTAGATGTATTGCTCTGTTGATAAATTTATTATTTACTTGAAATATTTACAAAATACACTTGAAAAAATACTTCTTCGTTCTGAATTTGTTTTCAACAACTATTCATTTATCAGTATCCATCTTTACCGATCTTGTCGATTAAACGTTAACGCAACAGATAGGAGGATTCCCGTGTAATCAGTTATGTAATTTGACACGTGTAAGACGGTTAATTGATTTACAATCCCATCATGAACAAAAAATGGATTAAAAACTACCGATTTTTCTATGAAACTTTAGACGCACCCGTGTTTTTTTTTTAACAATGGGGTGTTTTTTGTTCTGTATCTGAGGACATGTTTTGTCCTTTATGAATCCATATGACAAAGACTCCAATAAGGATAAATTTTGTTTCATAGAAAAATCGGTAGTTTTTATCAATTTTTTGTTCATTTTTATCGGATACAATAGATTGCAAAATACAAACAATTAATTGAAGTTTCGTATGCATCTATCGAGACCAGGCAATTTTTGACTAGTATAAAGGGTTGCCTTGGTTTTATAGCTCAAAACGGTATTATTCGTTTTGCTTTACATTGGGTCGAATAATGAAATAATAGCTCAGCACACTTCGGCGCAGACCAGCAGACTTTGGCACAATGGTGTGCGATGGTTTATATAACGCGGGATACCTCAATTAAAGTCTACATATGTGCAATTATTATGAGCAGTATAATTGTTTCAATGTAAGTATGATAAAGCATTTACTATAGTGTTATTGCCTATGGATGTTATAGTTCAATTTGCTGCGTTCTTATTGAGAGATCGTCCTATTTGATGTTTTGAATGTGGAAATCATTCTTGCTTCTACATGTATCTTTACTCAATTTGTTCCTATAATGAGATCCTCATTTACCATTATATATTCATAAGAAAAGTTTGTGGACCCGTATGTATTTAGGGAATGATACCCAATCGTACGTATAAAAAACAAATCTTTCGTGTATTTCTCGTTTCACAGTCCTACATGTATATTGAATTTTACTCACAACTCAGTAAGTTGATACCAGCGCGGTGTACATGTATGCTTAAACCTCTTATTCTAGATGTCAGGTAACTTTCTTGTGTTTATATTCATATGTTGGATTGCTGTCTGATTGACGAATACTCGTCATTTTATATATATATATAGATTTTTTTAAATTTGTTTTTTAGGGATGCACCCAGTTGCACCTTCTCATTTAAGATATATTTCCGTGGCGTAACCTCGAAAGATTAGTCACATCACTAAAAACAATAAGGGAAATGAAACTTCTTCTCGCATGTTGAACTTTGGGTAATAGTCCTCTTCAACAAAATACTGCCTTGAACTCAATTTTGGTATAAATATAAAGAAGCCACAATTTGGTTCTGAAATGGATATTTTTGTAAACACCAAAAGCTAGGTAGAGCATATCCCTTAATTGATATAGGCTCTTAAATTCTGCAATGTTGAGAGACCATGTTAGGGCTGTTATCAAGTCAAAATCGCTAAACTCTCATTATCCGTTGAGAGATTTTCTGAAAATACCGAATGGCTTTTGCCTTATTCGAAACTAAAACATTAGCAAATATAACTGGTGGCCTTCGGCTGTCAATCGTTCTTTTTGGGTTGTTGTCTCTTTGACATATTCCTGATTTTCATTCTTAGTTTTAAAATAACTAAAAATATTATTAACAATTGTTAGTTCAAAATACATTTAACAAGTCAGAGTGCGTTGATACATGTTATATTCTACTGAATCTACTATATCCGTTATTATTACGTAATATATATATATATATATATATATATATATATATCATACATGTAAGTCCTGTGTCCAGGTGGAAATAACGGGCGGTAATAACAATATGTGATTTGTATGTCAGGTGAAAGTGACAACGGGTGGTATGTATACTACAATGTTTATCGTCTTCCATTATACATGAGGGTAAAGATGGGGGTTTATAGAAGGAAATTATAGACAAAAAAATAAAGAATACAGAAAATAATCAGACAAATATATAGAAAAGAAAATGATGAGGTACTAGAATATATGGAATAAAGAATGATCGGCAAAAGGTAAAACGAATTATAAATTGCCTAAAATAGAATACAGAAATAATGAATCCCCATTCAGACCCTCATGATCTGACATTTAAAGCTTTAGGACAATTATGGGCATGCGATACAGTTTTAGACCGGCAGTGATTTTTTTTTACAAAATCAATTTGTACATGTGTATATGTGCTAAAAATTATATCTTCATGTGCTAAATTTAAAAGACAAATGGGTTTGAATTATTTGACTTCTTGGACATTTCTGTCCTTTGCGCAGACACCCTTAACATTTTATGTTTCAAAATATAAAGATATGCAGATTTCGGTAAAGAGATAAGGATTATCTTCATTACAAAATTGGGTTGTTACTACATTTGTGTAACAATTCTTTGTTAAAAGAAACTGATTTGAGAAAAAACGGTATTTTTGTTAAATATTTATCTAGTTAAAAAAAGTCGTTAATTTTTTCATAATAGTTGGAACAAAAATCTCCATACGGTATCAAGCCAAATTTCTAAAAAGAGGAGACATATGCTCTTAAGCTAAATTAAAATGGTTAAATCTCGAAAAAAAAATGTTAAAATGCTAAAAGAAAGAGTTTAATGTCTGCTTTTTTAGATTAATTCTGCGAATTGTTTTTGTCCGCACAAAACATCAAACAGAGAGATAAAGAGAATCACAACTAATTGAATAAAATGCAGGATTGAAATGGAGAATGTGTCAAAGAGACAACAATCTAACCAAAGAGCAGAAAATGGTGCGTCTAAACCCGGCTCAGGACTCCCAAGTGCACTAATGAGTTATAATATGCTACTAAGGACTAAAAGAGTGATGTACAATGTAAACACATTTCTTATCTAGATAGAGATTGATATTTAATGCATATATTTAAATTTAATCATTAAAGATCACAAATAATAACTGAACAATGCCTGTGCCGGTTTTCGTTATTTTTTCCGAAAATCACTGAACTATAAGACACGTGTCAAATTACATAACTGATATCAATATTACCTTAAAAAAATAATTATTTGGAGAAGAAAATTACCCTGACATCTAGATATATTTACCATAAAAATATTTTTAAACATTTTTTAAAAATCATTTAATATGCATCGGTTTATGATTTAATGAAAAAATATAGAAAATTGTTAAGCTGTTTTTTTATTAGGAAGGAAAATAATGTTTGCATCGAGAAAAATAGCCCCTCCCCTATAAACGATAATTAATTTACCTTATTGGGGGCTTAAATTTGGACACCGATCGCGAGACCTGACTGCCATAAACAACATATTACGAACAGCAAACAATTGATATGTATGGAAGACAACAACGGACACAAAATGATTGCACTGAATAATTTCAACTACCATTCAGATTGATTTTTCAAATCTCATCAAATTAGACATGCATTTGAAAAATCAAATTAGACATGCATTTGAAAAAAACCTTGGGATATCTATTACCGTTTGGTTTCAAATTGGAATTAAAAACTGCATTTCCCCAAAGAGTTTTACGTAAAATCCCGTGAATCTCACCTCCTAGAAATTTGAAGTGTCAGGATGTTTGAAATATGTCTGAATTTCTTACATTTATTTATTGCAATCAATTATACCAAACATGTAGTTGAAATAATTTCT
>NC_134845.1:47568202-47570702 GCF_965363235.1 Mytilus galloprovincialis
CGGAAACATGATTGATTGATCATGATCATGATTGATTGATTGATTGATTGATTGATTGATTGATTGATTGATTGATTGATTAGTTGGTTGGTTGGTTGGTTGGTTGGTTGGTTAAACACATTGGATAGGGTCAATTGAAACACGGAAAAAGACACAAAGAAGATCTTGGACCCTATATTAAACACATGAGACGGAAACATGATTGATTGATCATGATCATGATTGATTGATTGATTGATTGATTGATTGATTGATTGATTGATTAGTTGGTTGGTTGGTTGGTTGGTTGGTTAAACACGTTGGATAGGGTCAATTGAAACACGGAAAAAGAAACAAAGAAGATCTTGGACCCTATATTAAACACATGAGACGGAAACATGATTGATAGATCATGATCATGATTGATTGATTGATTGATTGATTGATTGATTGATTAGTTGGTTGGTTGGTTGGTTGGTTAAACACATTGGATAGGGTCAATTGAAACACGGAAAAAGACACAAAGAAGATCTTGGACCCTATATTAAACACATGAGACGGAAACATGATTGGTTGATCATGATCATGATTGATTGATTGATTGATTGGTTGATTGGTTGGTTGGTTGGTTGGTTGGTTGAACCCTATTAGAAACACATGAGACGGAAACATGATTGATTGATTGATCATGATCATTATTGGTTGATTGATCATGATCATGATTGATTGATTGATTGATTGATTGGTTGGTTGGTTGGTTGGTATGTTGGTTGGTTGGTTGGTTGGTTGGTTGAAATTCAAACACACATAAAACTGTTTAAATAGTGCCAAAACCACATAATTTGATGACCTTGACCTTTGACCTTGTAACCTTCGTCAAGGTCATTGCTCCACAAGGTCATTGCAAAAGACCCTATGGGTCAAGGACCTTTTGTTTAAGAGTTTTGCCTAAAAATGGCCTTTTTAAAACCATCGATGGGAGTTATGTCCCTTACATGATGGTAAAATCAATATAGTCATAATGTAAAAAAAGTTGCCCCTTGAAGTACCAAGCATTTTTCACTGCTTAATTTTTTTGTATCTATAACCGTTCAAGAGTTATAGGGAAATCAAAGACATATGAAAATCTAAAATATGACCTTGACCTTTGACCTTGACCTAATTTTCTAAGTTAGGAATCAGGGGACTCAAATAAAAAAATTCCAGGGTTATACGGTTAACGGTTTATGAGTTAAAGAAACATACCGACAAATTTATTCCGAAAAGATAGATAACTCCTATAAAATTTCTTCGAATCGCTTCGATCCAAATACGCCAAAAATTACTGAGGATGTAACGAACAATTTTGTAAAATAAATTTGTCATAATCTTTAACGGTTGCGAAGGAGATGCCATAACAAGGAAAACAGTGTTTGGGGAGATAACTCCTACAAAGAAAAGTATTCGTTTACGCAGGGTAAATTTCAAAAGCGCATAAACTGTTCGATATCATATACAAAATTTCTAAGCGACATATTGCGAAACAAATGTTTATCGCAGGAACAAAATTAGGCGGAAGAAAAAAAAAAAAATAATCAGAAGAAAAACAATAGGTCTTTCCACAGAAAAGTGGAAAGACCTAATAATAATAATAATAATAATAATCAGAAGAAATACAGTAAGGTCTTTCCCTTTAGTAAAAGGAAAGACCTTAATAATAATAATCAGAAGAAATACAGTAAGGTCTTTCCCTTTAGTAAAAGGAAAGACCTTAATAATCAGAAGAAATACAGTAGGGTCTTTCCCTTTAGTAAAAGGAAAGACCTTAATAATAATAATAATAATAATAATAATAAACAGAAGAAATACAGTAAGGTCTTTCCCTTTTGTAAAAGGAAAGACCTTAATAAATATAAATCAATTGCTTTCAAAAAGCAATTGTAAACGGTCTTTCCCCTCTTTGAAACATGATTGTGTGTGTGTGTGTTTGTTTGTTGTGTGTGTGTGTGTGTGTGTGTGTTGTTTGTTTGTTTGTTTGTTTGTTTGTTTGTTTGTTTGTTTGTTTGTTTGTTTGTTTCTGTAAGGGGTCTATATTATTCCGGGAAAGTTTCATGTTTAGTTGGGAAAGTTTTTATTTTATTTTAGGTCCAGCGCGCGCGCCAGATTGAGAAGGCATCACGTGACTTGGGTTTATAATAACGAAAACTTAGTCTTTTTATTTCTCTTTAGGTCGGGACGTTAAACAGACAACATGTGTAGAGATGGAATGTACACAATGTAATTTCTTTTGTCATTGTAGGAAATTGACATTTTGATCACAGGTCACGGGCAGTGCATGTTTTGGATTTAATCGATCCGGTGTAACTTTAAAACACATTTAATGATTATTTTCTGATAATGTACATTTTTCAGCACCTGTTTGTAACACAGATTAGTATTTCAATCTCGGAGCGGACATTTTATTGTAGGTTTTTACTGAGATTTACGGACCTAGCAAGCGATTTTTACAGCATTGCCATTTCTGTTCTCTAGGAAAAGCTTT
>NC_134845.1:47678202-47683202 GCF_965363235.1 Mytilus galloprovincialis
AATCAGAAGAAATACAGTAAGGTCTTTCCCTTTAGTAAAAGGAAAGACCTTAATAATCAGAAGAAATACAGTAGGGTCTTTCCCTTTAGTAAAAGGAAAGACCTTAATAATAATAATAATAATAATAATAATAAACAGAAGAAATACAGTAAGGTCTTTCCCTTTTGTAAAAGGAAAGACCTTAATAAATATAAATCAATTGCTTTCAAAAAGCAATTGTAAACGGTCTTTCCCCTCTTTGAAACATGATGTGTGTGTGTGTGTTTGTTTGTTGTGTGTGTGTGTGTGTGTGTTTGTTTGTTTGTTTGTTTGTTTGTTTGTTTGTTTGTTTGTTTGTTTGTTTGTTTGTTTCTGTAAGGGGTCTATATTATTCCGGGAAAGTTTCATGTTTAGTTGGGAAAGTTTTTATTTTATTTTAGGTCCAGCGCGCGCGCCAGATTGAGAAGGCATCACGTGACTTGGGTTTATAATAACGAAAACTTAGTCTTTTTATTTCTCTTTAGGTCGGGACGTTAAACAGACAACATGTGTAGAGATGGAATGTACACAATGTAATTTCTTTTGTCATTGTAGGAAATTGACATTTTGATCACAGGTCACGGGCAGTGCATGTTTTGGATTTAATCGATCCGGTGTAACTTTAAAACACATTTAATGATTATTTTCTGATAATGTACATTTTTCAGCACCTGTTTGTAACACAGATTAGTATTTCAATCTCGGAGCGGACATTTTATTGTAGGTTTTTACTGAGATTTACGGACCTAGCAAGCGATTTTTACAGCATTGCCATTTCTGTTCTCTAGGAAAAGCTTTGAGAGATATCTGCAACAAGTTTTTTTATAAACCTTTAGTACATGTATGCCCTGCTGACTGCAAATTTTGAGGTCGATTGTACTTGTCGTTTCAGAGTACATGTGGATTTTTTTTTTCAGAAGTGACGTAAGAACAATATTAAATTTCAATTTTTCTTGAATAATTGAGAGTTTGTTCCTTCAATAAACTGTCATGATTAAACAGTCATACAGATTGATTGATTGATTGATTGATTGATTGATTGATTGATTGATTGATTGATAAGTTGGTTGGTTGGTTGGTTGGTTGGTTAAACACGTTGGATAGGGTCAATTGAAACACGGAAAAAGAAACAAAGAAGATCTTGGACCCTATATTAAACACATGAGACGGAAACATGATTGATTGATCATGATCATGATTGATTGATTAGTTGATTGATTGATTAATTGATTAGTTGGTTGGTTGGTTGGTTAAACACGTTGGATAGGGTCAATTGAAACACGGAAAAAGAAACAAAGAAGATCTTGGACCCTATATTAAACACATGAGACGGAAACATGATTGATTGATCATGATCATGATTGATTGATTGGTTGATTGATTGATTGATTAATTGATTAGTTGGTTGGTTGGTTGGTTGGTTGGTTAAACACGTTGGATAGGGTCAATTGAAACACGGAAAAAGAAACAAAGAAGATCTTGGACCCTATATTAAACACATGAGACGGAAACATGATTGATTGATCATGATCATGATTGATTGATTGATTGATTGATTGATTGATTGATTGATTGATTGATTGATTGATTGATTAGTTGGTTGGTTGGTTGGTTGGTTGGTTGGTTAAACACATTGGATAGGGTCAATTGAAACACGGAAAAAGACACAAAGAAGATCTTGGACCCTATATTAAACACATGAGACGGAAACATGATTGATTGATCATGATCATGATTGATTGATTGATTGATTGATTGATTGATTGATTGATTGATTAGTTGGTTGGTTGGTTGGTTGGTTGGTTAAACACGTTGGATAGGGTCAATTGAAACACGGAAAAAGAAACAAAGAAGATCTTGGACCCTATATTAAACACATGAGACGGAAACATGATTGATAGATCATGATCATGATTGATTGATTGATTGATTGATTGATTGATTGATTAGTTGGTTGGTTGGTTGGTTGGTTAAACACATTGGATAGGGTCAATTGAAACACGGAAAAAGACACAAAGAAGATCTTGGACCCTATATTAAACACATGAGACGGAAACATGATTGGTTGATCATGATCATGATTGATTGATTGATTGATTGGTTGATTGGTTGGTTGGTTGGTTGGTTGGTTGAACCCTATTAGAAACACATGAGACGGAAACATGATTGATTGATTGATCATGATCATTATTGGTTGATTGATCATGATCATGATTGATTGATTGATTGATTGATTGGTTGGTTGGTTGGTTGGTATGTTGGTTGGTTGGTTGGTTGGTTGGTTGAAATTCAAACACACATAAAACTGTTTAAATAGTGCCAAAACCACATAATTTGATGACCTTGACCTTTGACCTTGTAACCTTCGTCAAGGTCATTGCTCCACAAGGTCATTGCAAAAGACCCTATGGGTCAAGGACCTTTTGTTTAAGAGTTTTGCCTAAAAATGGCCTTTTTAAAACCATCGATGGGAGTTATGTCCCTTACATGATGGTAAAATCAATATAGTCATAATGTAAAAAAAGTTGCCCCTTGAAGTACCAAGCATTTTTCACTGCTTAATTTTTTTGTATCTATAACCGTTCAAGAGTTATAGGGAAATCAAAGACATATGAAAATCTAAAATATGACCTTGACCTTTGACCTTGACCTAATTTTCTAAGTTAGGAATCAGGGGACTCAAATAAAAAAATTCCAGGGTTATACGGTTAACGGTTTATGAGTTAAAGAAACATACCGACAAATTTATTCCGAAAAGATAGATAACTCCTATAAAATTTCTTCGAATCGCTTCGATCCAAATACGCCAAAAATTACTGAGGATGTAACGAACAATTTTGTAAAATAAATTTGTCATAATCTTTAACGGTTGCGAAGGAGATGCCATAACAAGGAAAACAGTGTTTGGGGAGATAACTCCTACAAAGAAAAGTATTCGTTTACGCAGGGTAAATTTCAAAAGCGCATAAACTGTTCGATATCATATACAAAATTTCTAAGCGACATATTGCGAAACAAATGTTTATCGCAGGAACAAAATTAGGCGGAAGAAAAAAAAAAAAATAATCAGAAGAAAAACAATAGGTCTTTCCACAGAAAAGTGGAAAGACCTAATAATAATAATAATAATAATAATCAGAAGAAATACAGTAAGGTCTTTCCCTTTAGTAAAAGGAAAGACCTTAATAATAATAATCAGAAGAAATACAGTAAGGTCTTTCCCTTTAGTAAAAGGAAAGACCTTAATAATCAGAAGAAATACAGTAGGGTCTTTCCCTTTAGTAAAAGGAAAGACCTTAATAATAATAATAATAATAATAATAATAAACAGAAGAAATACAGTAAGGTCTTTCCCTTTTGTAAAAGGAAAGACCTTAATAAATATAAATCAATTGCTTTCAAAAAGCAATTGTAAACGGTCTTTCCCCTCTTTGAAACATGATTGTGTGTGTGTGTGTTTGTTTGTTGTGTGTGTGTGTGTGTGTGTGTGTGTTTGTTTGTTTGTTTGTTTGTTTGTTTGTTTGTTTGTTTGTTTGTTTGTTTGTTTCTGTAAGGGGTCTATATTATTCCGGGAAAGTTTCATGTTTAGTTGGGAAAGTTTTTATTTTATTTTAGGTCCAGCGCGCGCGCCAGATTGAGAAGGCATCACGTGACTTGGGTTTATAATAACGAAAACTTAGTCTTTTTATTTCTCTTTAGGTCGGGACGTTAAACAGACAACATGTGTAGAGATGGAATGTACACAATGTAATTTCTTTTGTCATTGTAGGAAATTGACATTTTGATCACAGGTCACGGGCAGTGCATGTTTTGGATTTAATCGATCCGGTGTAACTTTAAAACACATTTAATGATTATTTTCTGATAATGTACATTTTTCAGCACCTGTTTGTAACACAGATTAGTATTTCAATCTCGGAGCGGACATTTTATTGTAGGTTTTTACTGAGATTTACGGACCTAGCAAGCGATTTTTACAGCATTGCCATTTCTGTTCTCTAGGAAAAGCTTTGAGAGATATCTGCAACAAGTTTTTTTATAAACCTTTAGTACATGTATGCCCTGCTGACTGCAAATTTTGAGGTCGATTGTACTTGTCGTTTCAGAGTACATGTGGATTTTTTTTTTCAGAAGTGACGTAAGAACAATATTAAATTTCAATTTTTCTTGAATAATTGAGAGTTTGTTCCTTCAATAAACTGTCATGATTAAACAGTCATACAGATTGATTGATTGATTGATTGATTGATTGATTGATTGATTGATTGATTGATAAGTTGGTTGGTTGGTTGGTTGGTTGGTTAAACACGTTGGATAGGGTCAATTGAAACACGGAAAAAGAAACAAAGAAGATCTTGGACCCTATATTAAACACATGAGACGGAAACATGATTGATTGATCATGATCATGATTGATTGATTAGTTGATTGATTGATTAATTGATTAGTTGGTTGGTTGGTTGGTTAAACACGTTGGATAGGGTCAATTGAAACACGGAAAAAGAAACAAAGAAGATCTTGGACCCTATATTAAACACATGAGACGGAAACATGATTGATTGATCATGATCATGATTGATTGATTGGTTGATTGATTGATTGATTAATTGATTAGTTGGTTGGTTGGTTGGTTGGTTGGTTAAACACGTTGGATAGGGTCAATTGAAACACGGAAAAAGAAACAAAGAAGATCTTGGACCCTATATTAAACACATGAGACGGAAACATGATTGATTGATCATGATCATGATTGATTGATTGATTGATTGATTGATTGATTGATTGATTGATTGATTGATTAGTTGGTTGGTTGGTTGGTTGGTTGGTTGGTTAAACACATTGGATAGGGTCAATTGAAACACGGAAAAAGACACAAAGAAGATCTTGGACCCTATATTAAACACATGAGACGGAAACATGATTGATTGATCATGATCATGATTGATTGATTGATTGATTGATTGATTGATTGATTGATTGAT